>NC_091125.1:23900311-24206561 GCF_040183065.1 Periplaneta americana
TCTTTCATGCCGAAGCACGGTACCGCTAGTTTAGATTCAGAACATTGCTGATTGATATCTCTATTAACATCATTGCTTCACTTTGAAGCCACGACAACAATGACTTTCATTAAACCGTTCACCATTAAAAACACGCAGCTCTAACATAATTTGTCTCTCTGACTCGTTAGGTAATCTCTTTGTAATCCCTTTGATAAATTAAGCCCAACAAAGAGAAGTTCCTATAGTCTCCCAAGTATTGCGACTAGTCTGATCATGAAGGTGCCACTCAGGCCTTCAATGATCCATACATGTCCGAACTTAAAATGATCTTGAGGAATAAAGAGTGAATGAAAGAAGGAAAGAAATTAAAATAAAAAAGGATATACCAAGATGACATATTTTCTCATTATACCGGGTGGCCACGAAATAAGGGACAAGTGTTCGATAAATAATACAAATTTTAACAAAATATTACTTCTTATTTTATCAGCAATGTGAAATCTGTGAAATATTTGAAAACATTGTTTGTCGGTTTTCTACATAGCGATCACTTTATCAGCTTGGACACCATTAAATTCGATGAAAGTAAGTCTTAATTTAACCTTTTCACATGCTTTCCTGCAGAACTCCACGGAAATTGATTTGAAATCTTCAATAATAACTTGGCGCAGATGAACCTCGTTTTGAATAATATGGTTTTGCACTTAATTCTTTAAAGTCAGATGGTTTTATGTCGGGGGATCCAGAGAGCCATTCAATAGAAGTCCACACCTGTGGAGTAACGGTCAGCGCGTCTGGCCGCGAAACCAGGTGGCCCGGGTTCGAATCCCGGTTGGGGCAAGTTACCTGGTTGAGGTTTTTTCCGGGGTTTTCCCTCAACCTAATACGAGCAAATGCTGGGTAATTTTCGGTGCTGGACCCCGGACTCATTTCACCAGCATTATCACCTTCATATCATTCAGACGCTAAATAACCTAGATGTTGATACAGCGTCGTAAAATAACCCAAAGAAATAAAATAAATTCAATAGAAACCCGACATCCACAGTATCAGTAACCACTCATCCAGCTGTTCCCGTACTATCAGTGTGTAATGGGGAGCAGCTCCGTTTTGCTGTCACCACAAGTCTTCAAGGTCATTAAATGTGTGTCCCTCATTTCGTGGCCACCCAGTACATTTTGCGTGCTTCGCAAAAATTAATTTGATATCATATTACGGATTACTGTCTAATTTTGTTGTTCATAGTTCCACAGTTTATCTCAGTGTACAATCATTTAACAAATATAGAAATGAAATTATCTACTATAATATGCACTCAAATAACAAGATATACTTACTTTTTCTTTATTATACACTAAAATCATTCTTTATCTTTATACGTAGGGCTAGTACAAAATGTAAGGAATTTGATTTAATGAAATGTATAAATTGTATGGTTTCAGTAGTCTATACTATGTATATCATTAGTCTAATAGCATATTGCACAAATTCTTATTAATCCTTAAGTACTACGGACAGTTATTGTCAAGTAACTACTATGGAGGGGTTTGTGAGACCCCTGTTTAATTTATATATTTATAAAATAAGAATTTATTCTGCACAACATCTGCAACATACTAACCATTGATATATGTCTAAGGAATATTAAAGATAATATGTAAATTTAAGTCGTTTGGAAAATTTAAATTGTCTAAAACATTTACAAACAACAGGAAAAAAAAAAAACAAAAACAATGCAGTAATCACTTGCTGCTTTTCCCAACGTTTTAATTTTTAAACTTATTAAACGATTATCATGTTTTTATTTTGTCAAAATAATAAGAATTCAGTTTATAATGCTAATATTTACTACATTCCAACATGTCAGTGAAATATTTTGTTCAACAAATTGTTCAATATTCTGGAACGGAAAATGTTTACTGTATAAAAAACATACTTTTCACTCTTTAGTTTTCCAAAAATTAAAGAGCACAACCCTTTTTATAACATTGCACTCCTTCATAGGATCACTCAATCTCCGTGGAAACACCTCACACAAATGTTCCTGAAGCACTCCAAGCAAATAGGAACTCCACATCGAGAGCATGGATGTGTTTTTCTCTTCAAAAGTTTAAACCACGTTACCTAGAAGGTTCTGCTTTTTTTCCGTCTTGTTTACATGTAGAGATGACAGTTATACTGAACAGCAATCCGAAAAATTATAAGAAATAACACGCATGCAACTACTATAGTACGTCTATGAGACCGCTTCAAACAAATTGAACTGAATATCACTTGAGAAAAAAATTGAGATAACCCGCGTTACCTTCTCGTGATGCAGGTCTCATTCGAAATGAACGGTAGACAATGCAACGAAGGAGTTGGCTTGAATATAAGATAAATAAAGAAGGGGGAAATCAGGGAGCGGTCTACCACACGGTCCATAATGCTTAAGGGTTTTAAATAGCTATTTGTATATTTATTGTAACAATCTATAAAATTATTCTTCTCTTTGCGGAAATTCACCTTTCAAAGTGATATTTATTTTTAATAATGCAGGTTTGACATTTATATCTCTCTGGAAACACACTTTACATCGACATTAGTAGCATTAGGAATACCAGTCCTATTTGCTTGTCCCCTTTATCCCTGAAGAAATACCACTGTTATTAATTTATGTTAGACGCTATCACACTAAGTGAATCTCCAGGGCCATTGTCCGGTCGGAAA
The DNA here is from genome assembly GCF_040183065.1 of Periplaneta americana. Lineage (NCBI taxonomy): Eukaryota > Metazoa > Arthropoda > Insecta > Blattodea > Blattidae > Periplaneta > Periplaneta americana. Next base: position 23,903,003 of record NC_091125.1, read on the forward strand.
GATTAAATCAATGGAGGAAATCCATGATCCCATCGGGATCAAACTTTATTAGTGGTTTATAGTTAGATTTTCAACATATTCTTTTTCGGAATTCACACAGAATTTTGGAGACCCACCGCCTGTGGTGCACTCTGGATATTCTCTGACGAACTAAGAGGCCTGTGTTTCTCGGCACTAGCGACATCTATGAGGCGCTCATGTAATCGGGGCAAGTAAGGACAAGTTAAGGGCCTTGCAAGAACTAATTGGTGCTGTAGAAATTCAACTACGCATAACAAGTAGACTTAGAACAAGTAATTGTTAATTCGTTCATGTAAGAAAGTCTGTTCTTTACGTGTGCAGTCATGGTAGGAGACGGTAACGAATTAGACTGAATTTGAAATTAGGAAGAAAACGGAAAAGAAATGAATGTTGTGAAGTTGTAAGAATATAAATAAATAAATACATATATAAATAAGGAAAAAATAAACAAAGAAAGAAATAAAGAAACACGCAAGAAAATAAACAAATAAAGAGAGAGAAATAGAGGGATAGGAATAGAGAGAAATGATGGGAGAGAAATAGAGAAATATGTAGAGAAATAGCGAAATAGAGAGAAAAATAGAGAAAGAGAGAAATAAGAGAGAGAAAGAGAAGTAGAGTAAGAGAAAATAGTGAAATAGAGAAAATGAATGAATAAGAAGAATATTGAAAGGAAACAAAAGAAAAGGCCAAGAAAAAGACTTCTAAATAAATAACCAAACAGTAAAATTTGGAGTAACTTAAGTAGAAATTAGCATCATAGGAAGAGCACTATGCAAGATGAAGATGGAAACTTGTCCAAGTCAAAACACAGGTGTGGGTGTTAATTTTAAGTGGCCCTCCTTGTGTGAGATTCACTTCCACGAATTAATTAGAGATGTGATGTTTTTTTACAGCTCGCCGAGCATTCGGTTACTACACACAGGCTACTTATTAATGGAGTTAGACCAGCCGTGTAGCAAAGCTAGGGCTCACTTAATTAACTCATTGTTCATAGAGAAAGTTTCATTTTCGACGCCGTTTGTAACGTTATACCAATAGTAGACTTCATTAGTAGCCTGGCCATGGAATATGTCATTAAAAAGAGACAGAAAAGGAATTAGTTTTCCATAAACCTACATGGAAATTCGAATAACCAATAATGGAACGAAATGACGAAACGTGTGCGTAAAGAAATTCGATATCATTGGGATTAACATGGCTGACTGTCCATGAGATCCCTCTGTTTCAGAATTCGGATGCTGATTAAGTATTCACAAAGTTAGTTCATCTATAGAAGATCATTTTTTAATCAACTATCGCTGTGACTAGTTGCAGGAAATAGGCCTATTAAATATATATAAGATATTGTACTGTTCATCACAATGAACATATAAAGAAAAATTATCTTAATGAATTAAGTTTGTAATGATAATGTAATAGACTCATAACAAAAACATTTTCTTCAACAACGCTTTCAACGTCGAAATTAAATATGGTCGAAAAGTGGCCGAAAATGTTGTCTGGGGCCTTCTGTCAAGGACAGGGTTCTTCTACGTGCTATAAATCTACAATCCAAGGTTTAGTGTTTTGTCAGAAGAAGTCATATTAAGTGGGTATATTATCGATATTTCCAATCCATAGTTCTTCGCCGGATTTAAACCCTGGAACTTTCTAGCTGCTAGTATGACAATCGCTATACCGCAGAGGACAACCGTAATGGTATTTAATGCAACATTACTTATTTAATATTTATTTTTAACTACAAATATTGTATAAAAACAAATACGCTTATTGACTGAACAACAGAATTGGGCCCACGCGCTCGGCTTGTCCGTCCGAGGCAGGTTAGGCTGATGGCGCCGATGATGAACGTGCGTCAGAAAGTCTGCAGTACAACATAAGTTAAACCTACCTATTAGGGTTTCTATCGTAAGTTATTACTAGCAAACACTTAAAAATTAAAAGTATTTTATTCATCCATGTCCCACAAGGAGATGCTGGAAATCATGTAGCCCTAGATGTTGGACTTGCCTGCCTCCATTTTCAATATATTTCTTACATCTGCTTACGAAATGAACCAGTTCCTTCTGATAAATGAAAGAAATATCTTCACTAATTTTATGTTTCAGTTCATCTAAAATATGTGTATTTGTCTTGTAGGCCTACTCTTTGTCTTTTGATGTTCCCCAGAGATAATAATAGCAGAGAGTTAAATCAGAGTGCCATATGTTAATAGTGAATATTCTATCAAGAAGCACTTCGCGAATTTTCAACAAGAAATAATCGGCTGTATGTGCAATGGCAGAGTCCTGCTGGAAAATTGCTAAATATATTTTCTCTCAGTTAAATGTGCAAAAAAAGTGCTGTAAAATTAGATTCACCTAACTATCACAGTAAATTGTTTCCTAGAAAAACCTGTTAGCGCACCATATTCCAATATTTTTTTTTATCGTGCAGGGGTTCCTTATGAACCAGGTTGAGTTTTCCAACACTCAAATTTCGGTTGTTTTGTGTATTAACATACCCATGTAGGTGGAATTCTGCTTCGTCCGAGAACAAAATATATTCCTAGACGCAGGATCACTCAGTTTAAGTTTTTTAACTTCAGTCATTTTATAGGGTATTGACCTCAATAACTTCGTAGCTGTTCCAGTAGAGCCATAGGAAATAACCATTTGTTATGAAAGACGCCTAAGTGGATTTTTTGGGGAATTTTCCAGAGAATGTCCAATGTTATCTAGAGTTTCTTCTGAAAGCACAGTAAGTTGATTTCTAGGCATCTCATCTTGACCATTTCGCTTTTCACGAAATTTATTTACCAATCTATGAAGCATATTTGTACCTGAAACTCTAACGCCTGTGAATCTCTTTTGAAATAATGATTTGCTTCCAACCCAAGCCGATTTCATAGGGACGTACGATTCATACATAGGTCTAAACACTCTTTATGGACGATCCATCAATTACTGAAAAGTTTATCAACTCTGTTTACTTGTAAAATTTGGAAATTCAGAGGTGGTTTTATTTGGAACCGCTGTTACTAATAAGGCCAATTATTCCTCTGTTGAATTATCGAAATTTTTAGAAACAAATAATACAATTTAACAGTAAAGCTATTTGTTTTCGATTTCGTCATGAAAAAACTTCTAATTGTGTTAAATTTGAAAAAGATTCATTGGAAAAGAACCAAATGCCAGCGAAGCAAACCTTAGCATAGCCCTATTTGGCGCACTTACCATATAAAACTCGTGGAAATAAATTTCCTGATGTGTCATGAGTAGCTTAGTGTGTCAAGTTTCTAAGTTGTCAGTACTGGACAATACTTTATGTTGACGAAATCATTGCCATAGTAACAAAACTATTCGAAAGATGCTTTATGTACACGTATCAAATAATCAAATCTTTCTTCGAATATAAATACATAGATGAAATAATGGAACTGAAATATTACACGCTGCATAAATGAGGTAGTGCTAGAGGTATCGCCATTCTGCACAGAGTAGAAACGAAATAATGGCAACAAAGATACCAGACAAATTGCTATGGGGATTTATTCGTTTGAGCGGAGCTGGTTTCTCTTTTTCCAATTAGATTTTTATTGGGCACACACAGAAGTTGGGGAGTTTTCGTTACGTAATCAATCGTCCTTACTCGATCTAATTTTGTTGAATAAGTTAACAGGGTTAGCGTGAGTTGGTAACTGAACGACGAGGAGCAGGCCATCAGGCGAACATCTGGTACCGCAGCCATGCATGTTACTGCTGAGTCAATATAATGGAAATATCAAAAAAAGAAGACGCACGTAGATGAGCTCGCAGTGGACTCGCGGCGGTCGATCTAATGAAAGAAACCAATTCCACAAACGGAATTAACCAATAACAACAAAAGTCAAGCGTAGACTGTGGAAAACCACTTTCGTTAAATAAATTATGGCTTTGCTTGGCCAATTGTGGGAAATTCTAGTTTTACGTTGGGATGAGTTGGGGAAATTGATGGATTAATAAGGGATAGGTATAACTCGATGCCACAGAAAATGATGCAAGCAGTTCTATAAAAGGAGGGAGAAAAGAAAGACCGAAAAATAAATAAAGGAATGAGTGAATTAATAAATAATGAACGAGAAAAATAATGATCTGATGAATGAATGAATGAATGAATGAATGAATGAATGAATGAAATAAGTTAAGAAAGGAAATAGAAGAATGAAAGAGGATAAAAATGAAGACAAAGTAAATATATTTTAAAAGACTAACGAACGGAAGAAATAATAAAAAAATATAGAATATGTGACTGAAGCAAATAACGATTAGTAACAAAGTTAGTTCGAAAGGAAATGTAAAAAGAAAAAGAGATGCGATGAAATAAATTATAAAAAGGAAATATGATAAAGGGAAAAGAGGAAAGGCAAAATACATCAAGAAAGTGTTGCTTGGGGGGGGGGGGGGAAAGAAAAAAAGAAAGAAAAAAGAAAAAAAGATTGGACGGAAGAATGTAGGTACAAAATAAACTGGGAAGAAAAATAGACAACTACTAAGATTTCTTTCAAATCATCCGTACTCAAGTGAAGTTGATCACTGGGATCCGGAATTAACAAACATAAAAGATAAAGGGAAATGAAACGAGCAAAATAATGATTCGATTTGTACATTAAAACAAAAAATTACGTGTTAACATATATATGATAGTGTAAAATTTGAAGAGAGGCCTTCAGAATTTCCATTACAATCTTCTGAACCTCATAAAAGGGAATTTTAAAGGATTTAAGGATATTACATGTAAATTTTGGTAAACAATCCTTCGCTCCAAATAGTAAGCCTGTAACATCCCAGTTGTAAAGCGAAATGCCATATTTTTCACTGAGGTATGGAAGACAAGGTACATATTTAGCTCGCTTGTCATCATTTATCTGCAGTGCTTGGTTCGTGTCTCGTTCAAAGCAAATCGTAGGGTCTAAGACCATCGCTTTCTGGGTTCTTTTATTGATGGCAATTATATAGACTCTTCTATGAGAATCATCTTCAGACATACAATGAATCTCCTCATGTACTTCCCATCCTCTGTTTCTTAACAGGTTGGCAATTGCTGTACGGGCACGATGGTGTCTGTTGTTACGCAGTAGCTCTCCATTCTTATATGAACGAAAAAGGAAAGGGCTAAGAGAAGATGGAAAGAAGATTGAAAAAGAGAGGAAATAAATTTAAAATGGAAGAAATATATTATTTATAAATACACAAAGAGATATAATTTAGTAGGAAACATATATAAAGGAAATAGAACTGTGAAAAAAACCAAAGGGCTAACTACGAAACCTATAAATATAGAAAACGATATTCGTCAGGGCAACTCTCTGAGTCCCCTGTTATTCAATATGATAACTGATCAACTTACAATTAATAAAGTTGTCTGACAATGGATGTAATACGGGAACAAGAACAATAACAATTGTCTGTTACGCTGATGTCGTATTTATAATTGAAAATGAAGATGATCTGCATATTTTTCAAACACAACAAAATAACAAATTTCTATTAAAGAGCAAAGTTTTCTACTAGCCTAAAGAATGTGTGTACTAAATCATGCACGTTCCATTAATACTTCCAAAAATGTGTAGCTTTTTGCATGAAATTAAGCAAAAAATTAAAGGTATGAGAAATTCCAATTAACGTTCAGCGTCATTTGAAAACCCTGTGGTACATTAAAATTTATGTAGTTTATTTTTCACATATCAAAAAACAATGTGAAACAAAACAAAATAAAAAAAACTGAAGTTATGGTAAATAGACATAAAAGCTTAATGTCATTTTAAAATTCTGTAAACCAGAGCTTAAAAATGGCGTCACAACAGTTGACATGACCATAAATGCACATAAAATTTTATATAATGTATTTTTCACATATCAGAAAACATTGTGAAATAAAATAAAATTTAAAAAATCTGAATTTATGGTAAACTGACATGAAAGTTTAATGTAATTTTAAAATTCTGTACACCAGAGTTTAAAAAATGGCAACAATGATTATTAGAGGAGGAAAAATTCGCTCCGGCGCCGGAAATTCAACCCGGGTCCTTGGTTCTACGTACCAAGTGGTCTAACCACTGAGCTACGGCGAAGTTCAAACCATAGCACCGGATGGAATCCCTCTCCTCTAGTGTTTTTCCCTTTGTGGTCTGACTCCAAGTTCGACATACTATGTTTACAAATATTAAGTCAACTGCCATTATACAAGGAGCGCACTTAACCGAGTGACTTAGTGGCCGGGATTCCACAGTAATATGCACTATTGGGGGAAGAATCTACGTAAAGTTTAATTTTTAGTCCTAATGTAACAATTATTATTAGAGAAGAAAAATTCGCTCCGGCGCAGGGGATCGACCCCGGGTTCTTGATTCTACGTGCCAAGTGCTCTAACTACTGAGTTACGCTAAAGTTCAATCCATAGCACTGGACGTTGACTTAATATATGTCAACATATATGTCGAACTTGGAGTCAGGCCACAAAGGAAAAAAACTAGAGGAGAGGAATTCGATCCGATGCTGTGGATTGAACTTCGGCGTAGCTCAGTGGTTAGAGCACTTAGTACATAGAACCAATGATCCGGGTTCGATTCCCGGCGCGAGAGCGAATTTTTCTCCTCTAATAATCATTATTACCATAACAGATATATTCTGTAAGACCAAAAATTAAAAAATTTAACTTTACGTAGATTAAAAAATGGCGTCAAAACAGCTGATATGACCATAAAATGTAAATTAAGTTTTATGTGATGTATTTTTCACATATGAAGAAACATTGTGAAACAAAAAAAAATGAAAAACTGCAGTTATGGTAAATTTCTATCAAAGTTTAATGCCATATTTAAGTTCTGTGTACTAAAGCTTAAAAAATGGCATCACAACAGCTGAGATGACCATAAACACACATTAAGTATTTATGTGATGTATTTTTCACATATCAAAAAACATTCCGAAATAAAACAAAATAAAAATCTGGTTATTGTAAATTGATATCAAAGTTTAATGTCAATTTAAAGTTTTGTACACCAGAGCTTAAAAACTGGCGTCACAACAGCTGATATGGCTATAAATGCACATGAAGTTGTATGTAATCTATTTTTCGCACATCAAAAAACATTGTGAATCAAAATAAAATAAAAAAACTGATGTTATGGTAAATTTCTATCAAAGCTTAATGTAATTTAAAAATTCTGTACATCAGAGCTTAAAAAATGGCCCACAACAGTTGACATTACCATTAATGCACGTCAAGTTTTATGTAATGTATTTTTAAAACATCAAAAAGCATTGTGAAACAAAAAAAAAAAAATTGAAAAAAAAAAACTGAAGTTATGATAAATTGCTATCAAAGTTTAATGCCTTTTTAAAATTCTGTTCACCAGAACTTAAAAAATAGCGTCACAACAGCTGACATGACCACAAATGCACATTAGCTTTATGTAATGTTTTTTTCACATATCAAAAAAGATTGTGAAACAAAGAAAAATTGAAAAACTGAAGTTATGGTAACTTGATATGAAAGTTTAATGTCATTTAAAATTCTCTACACCAGAGCTTAAAAAAATAGCTTCATAACAGCTGACATGACCATAAAGGCACATTAAGCTTTATGTAATGTATTTTTCACATATCAAAAAACATTGTGAATCAAAAAAAATTTAAACACTGAAGTTATGGTAAATTGATATCAAAGTTTAACGTCATTTTAAAATTCTGTACACCAGAGCTTCATAAATGACGTCACAGTACATGACAAGGCCATAAATGTGCCTTAAAGTTTATGCAATATAGGCCAATTTTTTTATTTATCAGGATTATTTTAAGTATTTTTTTAATGTACTAGTTTTTCATCATATTTAACTATGTTTTCTCCTCTTAAAGCTGGTTTTAGAATCTAGATTTCGATGTTCACTAAAGCTTTTCAAATTCATCACGATGCTGGGTGGGTACAGGTCTCTTAGATTGGCCGAAATTTAGTCACCCAGTATTGCTGTTAATATATTCATAAACCCACAACATTGCTTTAATTCGAGACATATCTCATAATATTTCGTGGAAGGAGCGAAGGTCTTTGCTGTTATACGCCTGCTTGCAAGCTCTTGCGTATCTTGTCACCATGGAAAAGGCCACCATATAATAGGTCTATAACTAAACAAAGAAAAATATCAGATAAAACGCATACAATTCCTTATCAAAAACAGAACCTAAGTCAGCTGATTCTGCGACCACAAAGACTATCTTCATTCATTAAATCGCCTGAAAAAATTTCTATCCTTTCAATTAAAAAGAATTCTCATACAAACATTGGTGCTGCCACATTTTGACTAACAGATTTAAATTCTAACTTAGCCCAAAGATTGCAGCGCGTTCATAATGCCTGCTTACGTTTCATTTGCAACATCCGCGAATACGACCACATTACACCTTCCCTTGAAACGCTCCAATGGATAAGATTACATATATACACATACTTATATACATATATAGATACCTATATCGCACCATCAATACTTCTTCGCTTAACTATCTCTCGGTGCGTTTTAATTTCTTATCCTCTTATCACAGCATGGGTACTCGTTCTAAAAATGACCCTTTATTATCTATGCCTTGCCATAAAACAGCTCACTATTCTTCCTCTTTCACAGTATCAGCAATTCGTTTCTAGAACTCCCTACCCAGCTCCCTCAGGAACTGTCGAACGATATTGCAATTTAAAAGTAAATTGTTTAAACACGTGACCAGTATTCAGGTTTAATTCTCCTTTGTGTGTATGTGTGTATATATGTAATTTTCCTCAATGTTGTATAGTTGTAATTTACATTTGAATTTGTTATTCTTGTAATTTGTAATATTGGTTCACTTACTGCTTGCATATTCATTGAGTATGTATGTATTTATTTACACTGCAAGTGGGCAAGCACCCGGTGGCAGTGTAACTTCTAGCCTTATATTATTTTGCAATTATTATTATGTTCGCATTATTTTACTCGACTTGTGCTTGTATAACTATATAAATGTTTATTAGTGTTCTTTAAATATTAGTCTGTAAAATTGTATCAGCTTCTTTTGTTTCTGACTAAGTGGAAGAGAAGGCCTGATGGCCTTAACTTCGCCAGAATAAATAAATAAATAAATAAATAAATATATATATATATATATATATATTTATTAGTAACAGAGGGTAAAAGCACATAACTTAATAATATCAGTGAGACTGAAAGTCACTATTGCTACTTAGTTTTGTTGTTGGCGAAACTTGTTTTAAAAAGAAGAGTATGCACGGTTACTGAAGTATTAAAAATTGCATGTCACTGCTGATGTAATGGTTTCATATTCGATACAGTATCATCTCGAATTCACAACAGGCTTCAGCTAATGGTTCGGAAGCAAAGACCGTCTCTTTCATTATTCATCAGATTCAAATATCAAGTAATCAGATGATCCTTTTATTTTCAATTTTTAAATTTACAGTGTTGTAACTCCGTCCATTGCTCGCTATGTTGCGTGTAGACCACCAATTTCATTTCTGACCACTACGCATGGCTGACACACAACTAGATGATGTCTCTCTATTGTGTGTGCTTCGAAAGCCGATTTTCATTTCCCGGTTTTGGTTTATCGGATATCAATTGTGAATCGGTATATTCCCCGTTATTAGTAAATTAACTCTGACTCTCTTTTGGGAATAAAAATGGGTGACTTCAAATGTGTTAACTTAATATATAGCTTAGATTCGTTGTCAGTAAGTCAGCAGAGAGAATGTCGAAATATGATTTGAAACTCTGACCGTGATCAAAGTCGAGTTTTTTGGGTATAAAATATTTGTCTACATCTAGAACAAGATGTACATCGCACCACAATACCTAAACTTTTCAAGAAGTTCCTACTTTAAAATATCTGGAAGTATTATTTTCTTAAACCGCGCAGTGAGTGAGTTGGCAGCGAAATAAGTGTAGTGCCAAAAGGTACTTGTGGAGGTATAAACCTGTCACACTCGTGGGTCTTAGTTCGAACTTAGGGTTAAGATACAAATTAGATTTACTTTAAATGTTATTTTAAGTGATCATGCTTCATTTAATTTAGGATGCTCATTATTATTATTATTATTATTATTATTATTATTATTATTATTATTATTATTATTATTATTATTATTTATCATTATTATTAATTGAAGCGTCGGCTGGAACAACGTTATAAGTTACTCGTACATTTGGTAAAATTTACAGGAGCTGCAAAACTGTGTATACGTACAAAGTTGTTCTTATAGGATAGCAAACTTTTGAGTGGAAATTTCGCGTACTGCATTGATGGACAGTTGCAAGCGAAAGAGTATAGCAAGGTAACATGACATACAACATTATTACACGGAAAAACACCGAATGAAAATTTTGTAACTTAAAACGTTGTTCCAGACGACGCTTCAATTATTGTTTTTTATTAGTTGTGTTTATTATTAATTGTCATTATTGAGTGTAATTAGTTACCACTGCCACCGGGTATATACCAATTTGCAGTGTGAATACATACATACATACATAACATTACATTACATACATACACACATAGCCTACATACATACATACATACACACATACATACATACATACATACATACATACATACATACATACATACATACATACATACATACATACATACATACATACATACATACATACATACATACATACATACATACATACATACATACATTCCGTAAAAAAATTGATTGTTGGAAACTTACACACTATCTGATAAAGCAACGTTACTGATATATCGTTAACAACATTAACACAATATGTTACAAGGAGTAAAGTTTGATGAGAAACATATTAGTTCTGGTCACGATTCTATCCGCTCTGTCATTGTCCATTCGGAAAATTGTCAAGCAAGGCCACAGGGCAATTTTTTTTAAGGTGGAAAAGAACATATGTACCGAACACGTAATATCCGTGATTAATATCTGTCGCGCCACGGGTTGCCAGTGAAGTACATTTTTGCATCTCAAAATCAGATAAATTAATGATTATTTCAACTTTGTATTTCGATTTTTAGAGTCTCAAAAATTCTCAGGCCTCACCAGTCCAACCCAGATATCCATTATCCTCAGTAAAGAGAGCCTTCTTATTATAGAATAAAATTAGTAACTCTTGTCACAAACACATTTAATACCTGAGACTGAATCACTGGTTTTGTATGCATATCTGGAAATGAAAGATCATCTTATTGCACTTATATGTCTTGCGAATAATCGTTCAACTTTCATTTATTAGGAACTGTAACACCATTCGGAGTGTAACAAAGTTACAAAGTTTGTGAAATACGTAAGAAGAATAACGAGATTTCCAGTCCCAACACGAAAAGCAATAAAAGTTAATGGATAAATTTAATAAAATAGTTTCTGTGACTGAAGGGAAAAGAAAACGAAGACGTCATAAGTTGCCAGGAAATTTACGTTTAAATGTTCTGCCACACAACATTCTGCACTTGATGTAGTCTACGTCTTCAACAGTTATTAGAGGAGAAAAATTCGCTCCGGCGCCGGGAATAGAACCCGGGTCCTTGGTTCTACATACCAAGCGCTCTAACCACTGAGCTACGCCGAAGTTCAATCCACAGCACTGTTGTTACCATAACAGATAAATTCTGTGGGATCATAAATTAATCTTTACGTAGATTCTTGATCCAACAGTGCATATACTGTGGAATCCTGGTCACCAAAGTTACTCAATTGAGTGCGCTCCTTGTATAACGACAGTTGACTTAATATAACAACATACAGTATATGTCCAACAAGGAATAAGGCACAAAGGGAAAAACACTAGAGGAGTGGGATTCGATCCCGTGCTGTAGATTAAACTTCAGCATAGCTCAGTGGTTAGAGCGGTTGGTACGTAGAACCAAGGACCTGGGCTCGATCCCTGGCGCCGGAGCGAATTTTTCTCCTCTAATAACTACTGTTACCATAACAGATAAATTCTGTGGAACCAAAAATTAATCTTTATGTAGCTACGTCTTTAAGATTAATGTACGACGACATACTAAATACCTCCTTATTACATAACACTAGAATACTCTCTAATGATATCTCACTAACGGCTGCACAACAGAAATAATATCCTATTCCGATTAAATCTAACTCAGGACTAACTGCAGGCGGGAAGAGCGCCGCGATTTCATGGCGGGAATGCCATAGATTGCATGGGACTCGGGCCGACAACCGACCGAGCAACGTTTCAGTACTTTTATAGTCCACGTCTGTACATCCTGATCTCAGAGAAAGGCAATACTGAAAAGTTTAGTATACTTGCAAAAGACTGACAATAATAACATTCATTTGTTTTCATTTCAAATCACATCGTATCCCCATAGAATACAGTTGAAGGCAGTGTTGAAATACGATAAACATACAGTACAAAATATAATACAGACTGAAATAGCTCAAAAATCATCTTGCTTACATAATTTGTGATTAGTGATTACCATGAGCATAATTAAAAATATATAAAAGTGGAGGTAGTACAAACTAATTCAGGGCTCTAGACTGGATCTAGACGTACAGTTGACCGTATTCCTCCCTCTCTCTTAGATTTATTTATTTATTGATTTAATTATTTAATTAATTCATTTCTTGATTTATTGATTTCATTATTTAAGTTATTTTATTTATTTGTTTGTTTGTCTGTTTATTTATTTATTTATTTATTTTGACAGGATTAAGATTATAGGGCCTTCTCTTTCATCCTTTCAGATAGCACACATAAATAGGCCTACTACAGATACAAACAGTGACAATAAATAATACAAATTACATTAAAGTCCAACACAGTTTCAGCAGGATCAAAAACATTACAGAACAATTGTTAAGTTAATACAAGGAAAAGAAGATAGTTGAAATAACAGTAATAGCAATAATAATGATAGTGATGATGATGATGATGATGATGATTATCATCATCATCATCATCCAAACAAGTATAAGCCCCAAGGCCCGTTACATGTCTCAGTGAGTCATTCTCGGTCCGCCTTTTTTTTTTTTTTTTTTTTTTTTTTTTTTTTTTTTTTTGGGACGGCCTAAATTTCTCTTCCCTTGGGGACGGTATTGAAGCATAGCTTTTGTAAGTATTTTACAATGTCAGTTTTTATTTCCACCTTTGCTTATCTTATATATTTGGATTTATATTAACGTTTTCGATACGCAGTGTGTATCATCTTCAGATATATATGTCAGTATGTGTTGTAAAGACCTAGCCTCTTATTATGTAGTGGGTTATTCACGTGCTTGTGACCTATCATTGTTTCTTAATTTAGCTACAATTACTATAAAATGTACTTAATACAGTGTGCGGTTGCTTGTTGTGATTTTGTTAAAAGTCTTTCTTTTGAAAGCACACATAGGTAAATAGAAAATTATGTTAAAACCAATATTATGACACATAACTATAAACAAATAAAATATACACTATAAAACACTGTAAACACTATGGCACTTTTATCATGTTGTGATTGGCTGTGTTAGCCTGTTATGTCGTAAAATTGGGTTGTTATTACTGTTTCTTGGTTAAAAAACACTGTCTTTCTGACGCACTGATTATCTGTAGTATGGGATTGTATGTTGTTGGAGTTTTTGGAGTTTTTTTAGGCTTATTATATTTTTGTTGTTCATATTGACTACTGTGAAGATCATTGATGCTTTAGCTGTATGTAAGTTCTTAGACGTATATAATACAATATATTTTTGTTGGGTCCGTATAAGTATATTTCGATTCATTCGTTGGACATGGTAATAATAATAATAATAATAATAATAATAATAATAATAATAATAATAATAATAATAATAATAATACTAATAATAATAATAATGATAATGATAATTATAGTGATAGTAATAAAATAGCCACCGACGTAGCTCAGTCGGCTAAGGCGCTTGGCTGCCGATCCGGAGTTGCGTTCGGGTGCGGGTTCGATTCCCGCTTGGGCTGATTACCTGGTTGGGTTTTTTCAGAGTTTTCCCCAACCATAAGGCAAATGTCAGGTAATCTATGGCGAATCCTCTGCCTCATCTCGCCAAATATCATCTCGCTATCACCAATTCCATCGGCACAAAATAACCTCGTAGTTGATAGAGCGTCGTTAAATAACCAATTAAATAATAATAATAATAATAATAATAATAATAATAATAAATAAAAAGTACTGGCATGCATAGCAAAAAAAGAAAAGCAATAAAATTTGAAAGTGTATCGTGTGAAGTGTATAGTTTTCTCCCTAGATGCACTTAGATATTCACATTTTGAAGGATTTTGTACCCTGAAGATAATTCTAATTTTTCTGTAAAAATTCTAGAATAATTCCGGCATACATGCCAATGTATACATAACACTCCCCCTACCTTAAATGCTCAAACATTATAACATATTTAATCTTTTGTGTGTAGGTTCTTTTTTATGTCCCTTTCCAAATATAAAGACAATATTACCTGGAATGGGAATGGCAAACAGAACAGACATACTTATGAAAAGTAAGTACACGGCCTGCTTCTATATGATCAATTTGGAATCGATTCTTATTCTCCTTCAGTGCTGTTAGCTAATTGAGTTATGCATGACTTATTTGTGAACGCATAAACTTCAGTTTATGATGATCATTACGCTCCATTTCTTATGAAGTTTATTACATTCAATATTCTATACATGCAGGATTTCAATAATTCAAGCTGACTGAAAAGTTAATGGTAATAGGATTGTTAATGAAGAAATAAGAAGTAATCAATAAATTTCAGAGAAACCCGCGCTCTTATGTCTCAACAATTTTCTGGAAACTTTTTATAAAAGTGTAATTATAACTTTTTATAAGAAATGTAATTATTGAGTGACTTCTAGACATAGCTCGATCAGTCAGAAATGCCGATCGTCTGGCTTTCGCTGTTTTTAATATATTAGGCCAAATCCATTACAGGCCAAATCGTCCCATAGAGTGTCGGGGGGTTAAAACTCCCACCTTTAGGCCTACAGAAAATCGACATTAATTACAGTAGGAATGTCAGTTCTACGTACATTGTCTTAAGAATATTGAATATTGATATCGAATAAAAATATATGTTAGTATTTGTGACTATTGCGGCTATTATATTAGATATAGCGCAAAGTAAGAGAGTAACATATTAAATATTGAGTGATCTTAGTAATATTTTATTATTCAAATACAAGATGGCCAAAGGAACGGGAGATTTTAATTTTGTTGTTGGTAGCACATGAATTATTTCAATAGGCTTAGATTCATTGTCATTGTTTAGCCTCATTGTTGCAATTTATTAAATATGGAGCATTGGACTGGTGATCAACGAGGATTTGCTGTAACATCTTATTATCTAAATGGTCGATGCGCAGAAGTTGCTTGTATGGAGTTCCGCCTTCATTTTTAACTCCGTCAATTGTCGGTATTAGACACAGAAAAATCACGGCAATTACATTCACAGAAGGTAACCGTTTGGAGTGCTATCTCTTTCAAAGGAATTATTGGGCTATATTTCTTTGAGGATGTCAATGGTCGTGCGCAAATTGTTATTGCAGCTGGTTATGTGATAATTAGAGCCCGGATTTTATGTAATATGAAAATAAAAAATATGTAGCTAAAATGGCAAAATATGTAGATAAATATCATATTTAAAATATGTAATAAATAAAAAAATATGTAACTTAAAATCTAAGCTTTATTTGATGTATTTTTGCACACTGATAAAAAATTACAAGTGCACATGTGATTCAACCTCATTTAATTAATAATTAAATATTTTTTCATATTTTCTGCGGTCATTGATTGTCTCGTCAACGGCAACCCATACGTAGGAATCGTCAAGTTAAGCTCTCTAATCGTTTCCATTGTGTCAGTGTAGCAGAAGTTTTTCCAAAGTGTTGATACATCCGGAATATTGAAGTCGCAGTATTTGCGTAGGATTGCCTGAAACTTTGATACTTCAAGTTTATACAACGGTATGTTTGCAGCAATCATTGCCATGCACAAATCTTGATTGAATTCACTGGTAGAAGACGAAGAAGGTTTCAGCACCACATGTGTAAGACGACGAAGCATGTTTTTATTTGTGACATGAAGTTCAGTTTTCAAATGCGTTTTTCCCACATTTTGCACAGCAAGAATGTGCAGTTACCAGTAAAGGCATCGTCAATTGAAATTCAATCTTTTAACTTGGATGCGACTGGTGCCATGGCAGTAGACTGTATCACCTGATGTCAGAATAAGCTTCTCAAGGAAACTGAAGGAAATACCGTTTTCTTTCACAGCACCTGATTGGGAGTGTTTTTGCCAAATGGTCATACCACAGTCTAGTATATACAGTCACGAAGCTCAGGTAGTTGCTAAACACTAGGATCGCTACAATGCGAAATAGTACCGGCACAGTCTATTGTTTCTAGCACCCTCACAACTCAAGCTTCGTGACTTTATATGTAGACTGTGGTTATACCCTCAGCGTAAATTTTGCTCTTTCCTTCACCTAGTAGCAGTACAATGACCCACGCTTCGTATTGGTATTTGTTCTGCTTTACCGTTACTTCTTAAATGATACACAAAATGTTGGCATGCTAAAGAGATTTTCATTTTTTGACAATACGTCATTATCTTCAATTATTAAATTATTTTTATGCGTTAGAGATGAAGGGACAAGCTTTATAAACAATTTTAAAACGTAAGGATAGGCCTAACTTACGAGTTTACTCGAGGGAAAATTGGTGAAAAAAAAAGTATATTCTTTCAAAATAAGAAGTAGTTAATTGAGAAGAAGAAATTTTTGTACCAGCAGATCAACTTGGTTTCAGCAACACGGTCCAACAGAACATAATGCAGCCATCTCTATGACGGAAATGCGAAATTTATTTGGGAATTATGTCATATCGAGAAATGGAAACATTCCCTGGCCTGCGTGATTCCCCGATTTGATTTCTTTCTTGGGGGGGTTTTCTTCTTATGGAGTATCTAAAAATTAAAGTACAGTATACGCAAACAAACCGCGAAACATTGAACAGCTGAAGACAGCAATTCATGACGAAATTTCAACCATCACAGTCGAAATGTTGCAAAATGTAATGAGAAACTTCAAAGAGCGATTACAATAACGTATGCATGTTGGTAGAGGGGATTTAATAATAATAAAATTGTTTATTGCCAGAAAAATATAGTATAAATAAATTGTAAGTTAACAAAATTCTAACACTCCCCTAAAAGAGTTTCTCGTGCTCAGGGGAGGATTTGATACATAATAAATTTACACGAATAAATTACAACAAATAACATCTAAAAATTAGTAATTACTCATAACAAATTGCTTGCATACATTCTTAAATTTCAAACTGTTGGAGGTATATAGATGTGGGTATTTCTTTATTAATTTGTTATAAATTCTAGAGCCGATATTAGTACCACGGTTAAAAGCAATGCTCGTTGAACACTTGGGTTCAAACAAACGTATTGTATCCATGCCTTTGGTTTTGTGTTTGTGAGTATATGATTGGAAATGTGTGATTTTATTTATAAAATTTAATAATGTATTGATATAAATTTGGTGTATTTTCAAGAGTTTAAATGTTAAAAACAAATTTTTCGATAGGATAATCAATAGGTTTTTTAAACTTATTTTTATACTCTTCTCTGCAGTAAATCTAGTGGATTAAAGTTAGTTTTATAAGTACTAACCCATCCTAATATTTCATATTGGCTTATAGACTGAAATAAGGCAAGGTAAACTGTAGGCCTGCGTAGCATATTCATTAGTCAGTAATTTCATAACTGGACAAGGTGATAATATAATTCCACATAATAAGTTACAAAGGTAATTGCTTTGTTTGTCCCATTTCAGATGTTTATCAATAATGTTTAAATATTTAACCTCTGAAGATTCATTTACAATTGGGCAATTACAGCAAAATTACAAAACAACCAAAATTATCTAGTTGAAAGTTTAGGAGAGAATTAAGCAATTTATAAGATATATCAGTTCATGAAAAAGGAGTCACTGTAGTATTTGAAGGATGTCATTTTCAAGAAGTAGTGGTTACATGCAAATGGCATACTATTTTCTATACTTTCATATAATAAAATTTAATTTAATACAATATCTAAAGTTTTATTTAAAAAGCTCCTGTTTCTTTGGTCCACTCTTTATTCTATCTACAGAAACAATAGGCTACATTTATTAGAAGAAGTATCATTATGTTGTTAAAAACGTATCCTGTGACAGACTGTGGTGGCCCAAACGGTAGGGGAAGCTTAAGACATTACGATCGGAATAATAATAATAATAATAATAATAATAATAATAATAATAATAATAATAACAATAGGCTAATAATAATTATATTTACTTAGCCTACTTACTTACAAATGGCTTTTAAGGAACCCGAAGATTCATTGCCGCCCTCACATAAGCCCTCCATTTGGTCCCTATCCTGTATAAGATTAATCCAGTCTCTATCATCATAACTCACCTCCCTCAAATCCATTTTAATATTATCCTCCCATCTACGTCTCGGCCTCCCCTAAGATCTTTTTCCCTCCGGCCTCCCAACTAACACTCTATATGCATTTCTGGATTCGCCCATACGTGTTACATGCCCTGCCCATCTCAAACGTCTGGATTTAATGTTCCTAATAATGTCAGGTGAAGAATACAATGCGTGCAGTTCTACGTTGTGTAACTTTCTCCATTCCCCTGTAACTTCAACCCTCTGAGCCCCATATATTTTCCTAAGCACCTTATTCTCAAACACCCTTAATCTCTGTTCCTCTCTCAAAGTGAGAGTCCAAGTTTCACAACCATACAGAACAACCGGTAATATAACTGTTTTATAAATTCTAACTTTCAGATTACTTGACAGCAGACTAGATGACAGAAGCTTCTCAATCGAATAATAACAGGCATTTTCCCATATTTATTCTGCGTTTAATTTCCTCCCGAGTGTCATTCATATTTGTTACTGTTACTCCAAGATATTTGAATTTTTCTACCTCTTCGAAGGATAAACCTCCAATTTTTATATTTCCATTTCGTACAATATTCTGGTCACGAGACATAATCATATACTTTATTATTATTATTATTATTATTATTATTATTATTATTATTTAGTAGTAGTAATAATTCGTAGCAGTAATATTTCAGTAATGGTGGTTGTTGTAGCAGTAGCAGTAGCAGTAGCAGTAGCAGTAGCAGTAGCAGTAGCAGTAGTAGTAGTAGTAGTAGTAGTAGTAGCGGTGGTGGTGGTAGTAGTAAGGCCGGAGGGATGAGATTAATGGAAAAAAATCCTTGTCTATGAAGAAGAATCGAACCTGAGACCTTCCGAGTTCGAGCACCAAGCCTTAACCGTGTGCCCTGTCTTATATTATTCCACTTTACTTTACATAAACGTGAAATTTTACAGGTTACCAAATCCCATACCAAATTTCCCAGGCATGTCGATTAAGTCTCACAGTAGAATATTCATTAATTTAAAGAGTAACTGGCTACGGACTGGAAGGTCCGGAGTTCGATCCCGGATGTTCATGGGTCTTTATCGTTGCCAAACTTCCAGAACCGCTTTGAATTTCACTCAGTCTCCTATCAAATTGAGTACCGAGTCTTTTCTGGTCGTAAAAACGTGGTGTCGACCACAACACCTCGTCCTATTGTCGAGCTCTAGAAAGCCTGATACTCTACATTTCAAGTGTCTTCACGGCATGTGTGTTTAAATGGGATAACTTTACATTATCCAAATCATTACTATCAATATGCAATCCTATTTAAATTTCACCAATATCTTCGAATTGCTAATAACCAAGCCGTTCTGATAATTATTAGAATTTTTGTAAACATATTGTATTGTTTCATGTAATATTTTTATGAGTTTCACTTAGACAACAATTTATTAAACATTTTTTTTGGTCTATGATATTCTACACAACCTGTGACTACATGTCCATACCACCTTAATTTCTTGAATACTATCTTTCATTTATTTTCGAATAACAGTTTCTACCTTCTTTCTTTATATTATGACAGTGCTCTATTAAAAATCCATTTCATTTGTGGTTAATTTGTAATCAGATCTTTTTAAATTGCAGTATTTCAAAACCGTATGTTGTACTCTTTACTATCATATTCTAATGTTACATAACATTTGCATGTTTATTTTAATTTTGTTACATTTACGCATTACAAATTGAATATAATGATAATAATAATAATAATAATAATAATAATAAAGCCGGACTGTAATAGAAATTACACTTTTAACGTAAAACGTTCAAGTGGACACACATTCCGAAAAATATCCGTTACAATTTATGTAATAACTACTCTAAGAGCATCTTGTTCCATAGTGGGAGCGCGCCGATGCAACCCGTAAAAAATCATGCTCCTTATCAGCAGAGAGCCGATGCAATTCGCAACATATCATTTTTGTAAAAATAAATGGAGTTTGAATAACATCGTATTTGTATTAACTTACATTCAAAATATTACTAGTGGCTCGAGAGCGAATGCTGCATTTATTCCCTTGCCCTGGTTATGATAAACTTAGGCCTATTGATAAAAAAATTCACGTTCTGGTTTTATGATGATTCTCATCAAGCAGCGTCCTACGATTATTTGAAATCACACAACCACCAAGCACAAACCACTTAAATGTTGAAGCAATTACGAATTCTACGAAAATGAATCTCCTGTCATCTTCTTAATTAACAGGAAAGAAAAGGCAGTTATTATTATTATTATTATTATTATTATTATTATTATTATTATTATTATTATTATTATTATTATTATTATTATTGCTGCTACTGCTACTGCTAAAAATGATCTCTACATCTTAACAATCTTTCCCGTTTCATTATTTTAAATTAAACAGCATAATTTCTGTTACAGTCCTGCCATTCACTTAGCACTTCTACAGACGTGATAATTTAACGATAATAGATAAGATTGAAAGGAAATAGAATAAACTGAAATTAAGTTCTTAAGTTCAGTACCTGGATTTACCTTCTTAGATGAGAAGAGATTTAAATTCAGTATTTACCGTTAAATATAAACATTAATGAACAACAGAGAAACTGCACAAATATCTATTAAGAATGGAAGAAGACCGCTTACCAGAAAATACTATTAATCTCTTACTAAAAGCTGTAGAAGTATAGATGGAAGAAGAGTCGGATGGCGGGACGTAGAATTTCAGATGGGGAAGGAACAGGGCAACAGGCTTACTCCTTGCGATAAAAGTAGGAGAAAAATTGATCTCATAACATTTAATTCCCTACTTTTATTCCATTGAGCCATAAAAGTATAGTATCATAATATTATTTCGAAACGTCCAGGGGCCTAATCTTACGTATGTTTGCAATAGAGAAGCATTTGTTGTAGTTCGGGCTCTTGGACCGAGATCAAATTATGATAAATAGAAAACGGGAAATGGCTGCTAAATGGCAACCCTTGGCAGTATTTCACTACAGAAATGTATATCTGTGTTTTATAGGTTTGTTTAAAATATTACGTTTCAGTTATCTTTCCGCCTGTCGGCTCCAAAGGGAGATTAATACTCGTATTATCGTAAAATGAACACTGTCCGAAGTCACGAACAGTGAGTGGAGAGCCTTGTCGTGTGACCCTCAGTTAATGAATTGACATTTAATGTGTTGACACATAATAGGGAAAATATTGAAGGGCACGAGGGTGGCGAGGGCGTGGACAACATCCACCCATATTTGCATTTAGTAAAAGGAAGGAAATGGATGCATGGAGAAAAGCGTAACATTATTTATGGAGTCTGCAATTAGAGAGCTACATTCCTTTAATTGCGTGTAATGTTATAATGCAAGATATCTCATTTACTGTATGTGTACGCATTTGTTAATTTATTCCTCTTTCTCTTTCTTCTTTCCTTTCGTTAGCCTCTTTTTTTAATATTATTTTTTCGGTCTTTCCTTTTTCTCTATTTCTTTCCTCTTTATTACTTCCCTACTCATTTAATTCGTTTACTTCATCTCTTCTTTATTCGTTGCTTACTCCTTTCCATCATTTACAGTATTTTTCTCCCCTGCTTTTATTTTCTTATCTCTTTTTTTTCTGAATTTGTTTCTTTGATGCATCTTCTTTCTTTCTTCCTTTGTCTTTCTTATTTCAGGTGTTAATTTATCGTTTTCTTCTTCTTTTTTCCTAGTCGTATTTTCCATTTCTTCCTTTACCTCTAGTTCTTTGTTCTTTATTTTACATGTATCCACTTTTTATTTTCATTATTTCTTTTATATATATATATATATATATATATATATATATATATATATATTTTCTCCATTTCCTTCTCTTTCTCCACACATCATCAGGCATAAATATGTAATGTAATGTTTGTAGTTGTGTGTATACAAGATTATTCGGTAAAAGTGTATAAAATTATACAGGGATGCCCTACTGAACATATTTAGATCAAGAACTTGGAGTCTGCGAAGCCAGATTGAGGAGATATGGATTTAAACTTATCTACTGAGTGTTCATTTCAAAGTGTGTCATGACGTCACTGTTGTGAGTCAGCGATTTGAAGCGAGTTTAAGCTTTTATGTCAGAGAAGTTTCCTATTAATCAAGGCGTTCAATCTGAACTTGAGAACGTGTACGGTATAACTTGAACGTTGTAGCAACAGATGGCGGCCTGTACTGTCTGTGTGCTACCATAACCTCTTTCGAACTGTGTTTTGCGCGGGTAAGTCGTACGCAGGGTATTTGTTATCATCGGTAACATTCCACAACACAAATCAAATGCTCCGTGTCCATGTTGACTGTCGAAGTTAATGTCAACAAATACTTAAGTAATAATCTTAACCCTCTCTCCATATCCCGACAGCAAGAAAAAACTCACCTCAGTACGTGTTTCCAAACAGTACACATTCCTGCCACTACCGGCGTTACCGTGCGTATCGGTAAGTACTCTTCAGAATGAACGCCGTACTTGCCAGGCAACTTCTCTGGTACATAGGTAATGCGCCTCTGCGGAACTGAAGGAAGATTGAATTCTCTAGGCTCATCGGTTAGCCACATGACGATATACTGTACAGCGAGCCATGACACACTTTGAACTGAACACCCAGTATGGCTATCGCTTACTGTTCCTTTGCTATTTACATGTTTCATTATTTACATTTACACTCATTTAAATTTTAAAATTGTTTTAATATCATTTACAAATCTGAGTTAATAACGTAATACCATTTTGTATCTCAAACAACAGTTGCTCAAAATGACGGTCACTAACATTAGAGCGAGCATGACATCGGCGTACGAGATTCTTTCGCAGCCTTTCAAATATCCCTGGACGTTTTTAATCACATCTCAGGCGGCTGCAATCCTGACAACTAATTTCACATCCCTATTTACTGAAATTTGAGATAAGAAATAATCGGGTGAATTCATGTGCTGTGACCTCGCTGGATATACTAGAATAC
Organism: Periplaneta americana; assembly: GCF_040183065.1. Lineage (NCBI taxonomy): Eukaryota > Metazoa > Arthropoda > Insecta > Blattodea > Blattidae > Periplaneta > Periplaneta americana. Next base: position 23,926,506 of record NC_091125.1, read on the forward strand.
GGCCTCCCTTTCCAATCCAACGGCCAGGAAGTATATCACCCAAATGGTTTTGGACATCTACATTGAAGTGAGGCGGTGCTCCGTCTTGGTGCAGCCACATCTTCTCACGAACAGCAAAGGGCATATCCTCCAACAACTCAGGCAAAACTCTTTGCACAGAGTACAAGTATAATATGAGTACATGCGGCCGTTCAGACAAGCAGGTAGGAGATAATATATGGTCCAATGAGACGGCCTTGTTGTCAACAATGCTGACCCAGATATTTACAGTGAAACTGACTTCACCGCCTTAGTCTGGCTTCACAGACTCCAAGTTCCCAATTTCTAAATATTCATTATAGAACCCTCTATTTCCTGTTTAATTTTTGCACGCTTTCACTAATTCACCCGATATACTGTATCTGTGTCTCTTGAGGATACATGGATGAATGGATGGATGGGAAAATGAATGACTGGAAAATTAGATGAGTTGGTGTATTTTTATGTATTGTTGTATGATTGAATGGACGGATTGATTAATTTCCGTTTTCGTTCTTACACATACAATCTATAATTACACAATGAGACGTAAAAGACATGAAGTCAAAAAAATGTGGAAAATGGTGCAATCAAAAGAGAAATTGTGATGGAATATTAGTTAATTTTAAGCAACACTAATGCCTGCTCTGTTATCACTACGACTCAGCATTGCGACTTTCAGATCCTATGTGTCAACTTCACAGCTAGGCTCATTCCCAACCCGCATCAGCTGACTAAGATAAAATTCGCTGTGCAGACTTACGTTAGTAGGTTTCAAAGCAGGCAACTCCACTCGTCCTAATCCAAATCCGGTTCTTGTATCGCCAACCGGCGATCGGGGGTGTTGATGCCTACTGTATCATGGTTAAACGGGATAACCTCGAGAAAAACCCCAACTGCAACCTTATCCACCTAAGTGTAACTATGGGGGACTTAAATCCTGGGAAGCTCAGGCACCACACAGAGAAACAATATCAATACTTAATAAGATTGATCAACATAAGCAATAGAACGTATGAAGTGAGTGTTAAATAAGACACAAAGTTAAATTCTTATTAGTCGCCGTTACTTTCATTGATTTTAACTTATTCAAATTGAGTAGGATTAAGTAGCAACATACTGTAAGTCATTCATAAACAGTGAACTTCCTTGCATGTGAGCAGCATGGTGCAAAGCTTGCACAGAGTATAGTAATATATTAACACAGGGGAATAATTTTCAGTCTGAAACTCTTTTGACCGTTTAGTGTGAATGTAGTTTTGAGGACATAGCTTGGCGCTCGTTGTTTCAAATTTGATGGTAGCAGTACTAGCGGTATTTGTGGTGGCAGATAAGTCAATAATTGGCTTGCGTGTTACCTGCCGTCTACGGAGCAAGCGACACTCAGTGTCCGCAATGGAGGAACTATTAATCGAGATAGGCTAACGACAGTAATTGTCCTTGGAGCTTCCACTTGGATGGTATAGCCTACACATTGTAACTCTCTTGTTTCATGTGTTTGGAATGTTTCATGTTCATCCATAGGCTTATTGCGCATTGTACAAATGTAGGGTATACCAAAAGTAAGAACTGAGATTTTAGGCTGGATAGCTTGTTTCCTTGCTACCATATTTTTGATAGTGTGATATTTTACTAGTTACTAGAGAATTACGAGTACTCTGCCATAATTTGTTGAACTTCGTAGTTTAAAATTTTGTTTTCTGTAAGATTCCTATAAATTTTGAAACTATATTTTCTTAGTTTACTCGTATTTTGTTTAGAATAACCGGTTCCAGTTTTAGAAAATTTTAACGCCTATAGCTGACGTACACTGTACGTTCATGTTTTTAACTAACTCTCATTTTCAAATAATGAAAATAGTAAATACTTCAAATATTTTAACGAATTTGCCATCGTCATTATCGTTATCATCATCAACGACTGAGAATGTCGCCTAATATTTAATCGTTAACTGCTAAATAAAAAAAGGCTTTTGTACACCGACTGACAAAATAATAGCCTACCGTTTCCAACATCGTACGATCCACTGCAAGCTTCATTATTATTATTATTATTATTATTATTATTATTATTATTATTATTATTATTATTATTATTATTATTGTATTAGCAACTCTTCATGGTTGTATTTACTGTATATTTCTTTATTGTGCATGTTCATTTTTAAAGATCTAACGCAACAGACGCAAGTAAGACTTCTGATCCTGAAGCTGTTGATAGCCTACATCTCTCAGAGGCTGGATATGTGTCGTCAATCTTCCATTTTATCCATGTCATATTAGCAATAATTTTGCTCCATGCTGATTACGATTACACTAACAGAGAATCGCACTAACTATAAATATTTCATGAATATCTCACCGACGATAATGGCAGAACAACCTAAAACCCAATTTTTTTTTAGTGAATTGGTGATAATAATCCCTTATATTAAATTTATTAGTGTAAGTAACATAAGTGTAAACACGCTTCCATAATTTTCATCGTATTTCAGACTACCTTTTAATTTCTCTCCTTTATAATGTCACGTTCGAAGTTACTATCATAAACAGCTTGAACCGAATTCAAGTTGTGTTTGGTGAATAACACCGATGGCTTTGCCTTCAATTAATTTTGCTTCTATTATGAATAGACTGTGCCCAGAAGAGTGAGTTCACGCCTTGTATTGTTCTTCGCTTTGAGGAGTACTGGGTTCAGTCCAACTCAGAGACGCCTTTTGTAAGTAAAGTTGGCTGTATTTCCTGGTATAGCCCCCCAGAGCACTATAATGAAGCCTTACGAGAGACAATAAGAGCTTCCTAAAAACAGACACATTGTTTTTCAGCATTCGTTTTCTCACTCTAAGTGATAAATTACGGGGCGTTGCATATTAAGTTACCGAAATAGCTGCTTATTCATTGTGATAAATAATCAGTTTATAGAACGTGCCTACATTTTCAAGCTACATTGTTTCCTTATGTTTGAATAGACCTAAAAGAGTAGATATAAAAGTTAAAGGAAACTATGTGATATTTGTGAAGGACGGACATTTTAGGAGGAAGCAATTCTTATTTTTTCTTGAGTGTTATAATTCTGTGTGTGTTTTGACTTTGCCAACAAATTGATCCAGACTTTTATAATGGTTTACGATTAGAAGAAAACAGTAATATATAGACTACAATTCTGTAACTTGTGCCTCTGTGCCTTTATGGATAAAAGGGTTTCAACTTTGAGACAGTAGGAACCAAGGAAAATTCTATACAATTTTATTAGACGAAACTTCTTTCTGCTTTATCTTTTCTTTCTTTCCCAAATCACTTACTATACTCTAAGGAACCGGGTGCATTCTTATCCAAGGTATTATTATATTTATCTATTTTCGAGTTTGTGCCTTATTGTACTTTTCCTTATTATGTTGGGGAGGCCGAGATGTAGATGGGAGGATAATATTAAAATGGATTTGAGGGACGTGGGATATGATGATAAAGACTGGATTAATTTTGCACAGGATAGGGACCGATGGCGAGCTTATGTGAGGGCGGCAATGAACCTCCGGGTTCCTTAAAAGCCGTAAGTAAGTAAGTAAAGTTTTCTCCATTCGCCGCCATGTTCTTTTCAATTTCATCATCGTGATGATCCTCTTCTTCCTCTTCTCCGTGGTTTGGGCATACAATGATCTCGAAGATTATCTACATCCTATCACCTAAAATGAAGACTTTTGTAAGTTTCTTGTCTTGTACGCCAAGATCATGTCGAGTATTTACGTTCCATCTTCGATACGTGATTCTCTTAGTGTGACCAATACTTTCTATCGTAGTCAATAATTGTACCTATGTTTAAGAAGGAGGGACAAGACTAACTTAAATAACTTTCGAGGAATATCACTTTTGTTGAAGTCATACAAAATTTTGTACAATATTCTTTTGAAAAGATTAACTCCATATGTAGATGAAATTATTGAGGATCATCAGTCTGGTTTTAGGCATAATAGATCGACTATTGGTAAGATTTTTTTGATATGACAGATATTGAAGAAAAAATGGTAGTATAAAGATACAGTACATCAGTTATTCATAGATTTCAAAAAGGCATATGACTTGGTTAAGAGAGAAGTTTTATATCATATTCTTATTGAATTTGGTATTCCCAAAAAACTAGTTCGATTAATTAAGATGTGTCTCAGTGAAACGTACAGCAGAGTCCGTATAGGCCAGTTTCTGTCGGATACTTTTCCAATTGACTGCGGGCTAAAGCAAGGAGATGCACTATCACCTCTATTTTTTAACTTTGCTCTGGAACATGCCATTAGGAAAATCCAGGATAACAGAGGGGGTTTGGAATTGAACGAATTACATCAGCTGTTTGTCTATGCTGATGACGTGAATATGTTAGGAGAAAATCCACAAAATATTAGGGAAAACACAGGAATTTTACTTGAAGCAAGTAACGAGATATGTTTGGAAGTAAATTCCGAGAAGACGAAGAGACCAGATTATTGTACGAAATAGAAATATAAAAACTGGAAATTTATTCTTTGAAAAGGTGGAAAAATTAAAAAATCTTGGAGCAATAGTACCAAATATAAATGATACTCGGGAGGAAATTAAACGCGGAATAAATGCAGAAAATGCGTGTTATTATTCGGTTGAGAAGTTTTTGCCATCCAGACTGCTCTCAAAAAAGCTGAAAGTTAGAATTTATAAAACAGTTGTATTAACTTATCGGTTGTTCTGTATGGTTGTGAAACTTGGACTCTCTCTTTGAGAGAGGAACAGAGGTTAAGGATATTTGAGAATAAGATGCTAGGAAACTATTTGGGGCTAAAAGGGATGAAGTTACAGGAGAATGGAGAAAATTTACACAACAGAGAAATGCACGCATTGTATTCTTCACCTGACATAATTAGGAATATTATATCCAAACGTTTGAGATGGGCAGGACATGTAGCAAGTATGGGCGAATCCAGAAATGCATATAGTGTGTTAGTTGGGATGCCGGAGGGAAAAGGACCTTTGAGGAGGCCGAGACGTAGGTGGGAGGATAATATAAAAATGGATTTGAGGAAGGTGGGATAATTGTAGAGACTGGATTAATTTTGCTCAGAATAGGGACAGATGACGGACTTAGGTGAGGGCGGTAATGAACCTCTGGGTTCCTTAAAAGCCATAAATAAATAAATATTATTTCAATTAACCATATTTCGTTTTCCCTTAAATTTCATATTTCTTTCTTGCATAATCAATTGAACTGCCAAAAAAAATTATCTCTGCAGTTCCAATGGCAACTTATTTCTTTATTGAGGTTCAGCTTGCTGTTCATAATTAAGAGCTATTAATGCAATAGCTTTATAAAATTTAATTTACTTTTCATATCTCGTCTTCTTATTTTAATTTTATTGTACCATATAGTTGATTGAATTTAACTTCAGTTCTATGAGACTAGTATTAGTTACTGAAATTGTGTAACGTTTTTAGTTGAAACATTTTTTTTTTTTTAATTTTGTTGTAAGTAATTTTTAAGTTTATTCTTAATACACTGTTATGTAAAAATTAACTTTTACTCAATGTCTCCTTTTGTATTATTTTATGTTTTATTGTTTTTTTGTAAGAATCCTTTTTCCATTACTATGAAGATATGTTCACCGTGACATTACAGTAGGAAAGATATCTTGTTTTATTTCCTTCTGTAGGGTACATATATTTAAATGACCATATTTTTAAATGGAAAAACAGACACGATGTTCACTTGGTAACGTCCAGAAATTATATGTTCACTACTTGAATATACACAAAATGAGGTCCACGACAAGTAAGTCCAAATATTAGAATGTCCATAATTTCTGCAGTCCAAGAAATAAATTAGTAATTCTTGCCTGTCCAATAGATATAATGTCCATTTTTAGTAAGGCCATTTGTAAGCCAAATAATTGAGGGGTAGGGTGCAAGAAAGGCACTTCTCTCAAATGCAAGTTTTGAGAAAATTGATGTTGAAAATTCAAACCGTAATAATGTGATCTATACACACCTTTACATTTTGGGTACTCCTGATCTCTACGATCACAGTATTGAACTACAACTTGGTGATCCTATGCATAACAGATCAGAGAACACAATAAAGTGTTTTACTGAAAAAGAGTACTCGTACATCCTCTAAAATGCCCTTCTTGCACATATGCAAATAAAAATACAATATTGCGCAAGATCAAGAAATATATTTCGTTTACGGATATTGTATCATTTTCGTCTGCTATTGTGGCTATGTGGATAGCGTAGTCGCTTCCCAATGGAGCGGCCCACGGTTCGATTCCCGGTTCCCGGCGTGGACATTGGAAAATATTTATATTTCGTCCATAGGTCTAGGTGTTTATCACTTGTCATGCGCTTTCTTGTGTTATCTCAGCGGTGCTGACCATACGACCGTGCTGACCATACGACCAGGGAGGCCTCCAATGTATAAAATGTTAGTGCATGGCTATGGGCCTACACCCTCCCCTTCACCACATTGGATTGTAAGTCGGTAAGAGATGAGTTTAAACAGAAGGAAGAAAGAATATTACATAATTTTACTAATTTCGTTACAGCTCCGCTTGAGACGCTAGCTAATGCACTTCAGATAATTTGCTATGTTACCTTCATTCTAGTACACCAAACAATTCAGAATTATTTGCCTTACTTGTAAATTCAGGACGTATGGCTTTTTAATGGGAATCCTAACATTTTGATGACCGATAATAATCAGATATAGTACACAATGATAATTTGTTATTCCTTTGGTCTCTGTTAATGAACTCCATAAATGTTCAAATTGACTAGTGATGTGTGACAATTTGACGCTGAAATCTATTATGCAAACCTTCAGCGGCCTGTCAAAACTTGTATCACAAACATTGTACTGTATATTTCAACTCCGAATCCAGGTGACATCGCTCTTCTTCCGCTGACTTGTTTTCTCTTACATAGGTTCTTGCCATGCACAACACTAATTCCATTATATTGGGCTCAATGACATCTACAAACTTTCTAATGCTTTCATTACACACGAATTATGTAACCATTATTTTTAACTCGTTGCAGAATGTGGACATTAATAAGCGGACTTCGCAGAATATGAGCATTGCGTACATTAAAAACATGAAAGTTATAGACCAAAACAGAAATACGCTTTAAGAGAGTTGGCTTTAAAAAAGCAGACATTGAGTGTAATGGTCGAAGAATGTGTGGATATAAATGAATAGGTTACTGGACTTTCAGTCTGTGGACGATGTGTTTTGGAACCTTTGAGTTAAGTTTGGTTCATTGAAATTATTTTTGGTATATTTATCTTATACATTTGAAGAGTCCACTGCAAGAATGATGGATGACACTTTCTTGTCGAAAATGAACCAAGATTGTCATTGCATAGCTTAAGACATAAGTTATAGAATGTACATAGAGAGTTATATGGCATTAACACTGATAGTCATTGTCCAGTAATGATCGGAAAATCACAGTTAAGGCTCATTCACAATGAAAATTAAACATAACGTAAGCGTTAACTTAACGTTACAGTAAAATCAAGAAGTCATACCATCATTCACGATGGGAACATAAACATAACAGCAAACATACTTGGTAACCATGGAAACATAACAACGACGCCATTTCTTCATATTCTGTCGTATACTTCAGCGCTCCACGATTGTGTTCTGTTTGCAAATCACGTAAGCATAAGCATGAAATTTGGAGTTTGCAAACTTTCATGTTAACGTTTGACGGTAATGTTTATGTCAATGCTTGTGTGAATCATTGTGAATGATCCCATTTGGTAGCCTGGGCGCAAACTTCCGTGTTTATGTTACGGTTATGTTTAATTTTCATTGTGAATGGGCCTTTAAGCTTTGAGTGCTAAGCATTTCAAACTTTCAATTGCTTCTCCTGCAAAATGTATTCCAAATGGCATCCATCATTCTTGCAGTGGACTCTTCATTTACAAATCACACCACACCTGTATAACACGTCATGCCTTGAACTGTAGATATGCAGTGAGTAGGCTACTGACTTCAGTCCTCACGGAGGAACACATTTTCTCATAAAATTTTACTAATATTCAAAGAGTTCGATGCCCACCAAGCAATATGAGCTACAATGAGTAACGAAATCAGGTTACGTAAGCTAGCTGTAACGAGTGGGAATCATGATGCTGATCACACACTACCTCGCTATTGGTGGGATAATATTCACGTCTGCTGAAGCGCGTGGACTCGCTGGTAAGCCTTGACCCTTTATGGGCTGTCGCGCAACGTATTTACAGTATTTTTTAAAGTTGCTCTCATTACGTTATAACTCTGAACTTCTTCGTTATGTTAACCCTTAAGATATTACTGTAGATAGAAGACTAGCCTAGAAACTCCACGTCGACTGTCTTTGTATTAGATTGCCTGTATAATTTATTTACTACCAGTCCGTTGTAAATTGACCGGTATTGATTCCACGAACTAGCAGAGTGAATCATTCCCCTCTACGAATGCTTTTATCCCTTCAATGTCCCGCGCTCCATAATCCGCTACGATGTTTTGTATACAACGACAGTTGCGACAGCAGCACTAAGCGGTCATGTAACACTGAACGCGTAGTACTTAAGACGACTTAAGTGTTTAGCCCTAAAAAACTTTCTCAAAATTTTCTTTTATGCATTTTTCAGATTGTAAATTATTTGTGGCATCACATTTGGGATAATTATTGTAATTAGTTATAAAATACCATTCTGTAAAAAGAGAGAAAAAGAAGAAGACGAAGAAGAGGAAGAAGAAGAAGGCCATACGTTCTTCAGCCGATACCCATTACAAAACTGTATTAAAATTGAAGTGATAAAATGTATTATTAATCTGTATACTTTTATTAACCTTATGAAAATAAACAACAACTTGAGTCGGTATTTTAACAAAACAAATTCTTATCGATATTCTACGCGTTTTAACAGTCAACAAATAGTGCTTAATTCACAATTGATAACTTCAAACAAATTATTTTTTATTATATATTTGTTCTTGACATGTTTAATGAACTACCTGTTGAAGCCCATTATGCTAGTGTAACAGATTTGCCATTGTTCCTCACATATTTCTAATTAATAATCCCGTTTTATAATTTCAACCACTTTTTAAATTATTTAAATATTGTTTTTTTTATATTTTATTTTATATTATTGCATTATAATTATTTAAACCATATTATGTAATATTTGTACCATATTGGCAATGTATTTGTATCATTGTTACTTTTGGCAGTAGAAATTATTGATTGATTGGATTGATTAATTGATTGGTTGGTTGGTTGGTTGGTTGGATTGATTGATTCATTCATTCATTCATACTAAAATTTTGATTCTGTTGTAAGCTTTTAAATTGTTTATCAAGAACTATGTTGACTTTTCCTTTGTAAAATATTTTAAGGTTAACACCAATTTCATAAATTTATTTCTGTAAAATCTCCCTTGTTGTTCTACAAATAGAGGAGTTAAAAATCGTAAGATTCATAATCATATCTTCATATAGTTGTTTTTGTCAATAATGAGAATGAAGATACTTAAAAATACGACATTCTTTCTTTCATATAGAATGTGTGCTACAATAACTATTCTCCTAATTCATATATTTTATTACACAACTCTTTAAATAATTCTCGCAAATAAGATTACAGCTACTAAGTTTGGAAGTTTGGTCAGTTCTTTCTTTGAGTGTGAAGTGTCTTTTGCAAAAGCTATATTCACTGTGGTGAGACGAACTCCATTATACACATTACATATTATGTTGAGTTATCACTGCAACGGTCAAGAAATCCTGCCCAAATCTCTCATATCTTCATTTCAGGAGAGTCTATTCCTCTACTGCGTACTTGACTTTGTTGTAACTCCAGAAAATGAAGTTATCTTGCATTTTATAATATGAGCTCTATTCTGAAAGACAAAGTTGTGGGGGTTGTAATCGGAAACAAAGTTTTTTATATTGATTCATTGGTTTCCGACTTAAACTCGCATAACTAATCGGGTTGTAATGGGAGACGAAGTTTTTCTTATTGATTCACTGGTTTCTGACAAACTCGCATAACGAATAGCTCCAATTCTATGTCTAGAAAATGTTGTATTTCAAGACAAGATATTTCTTATCCTAAATAATCCTGAATCAGTATACAAATATTATTGTTTAATCATCCGAAATAAGGTACCTGAGAATGAAAAAACTAATCTTCTACAAAACTTCAATTTTAACCCGTATTGAATGAATGAATGAATGAATGAATGAATGAATGAATGAATGAATGAATGAATGAATGAATGAATGAATGGATAGCCATGATGTCTCATGTTGAGCACAGGCCTCCTGTGATGGGGTTAGAACCCCCTCGACAGGGATGGCTCAAGTGTACTCGCTTGGGGAGCCAATCCAGGCGAGAACCCGTATTACCGTCCTCAAATTAAATATTCAGTCGTCGTGTAATATCTGTATAAAAATAAATTGACCTTAATTTTAGAAGCGAATATTGACAAATACTCGTATACAGTCTAAGTCTACTCCTACTATTACTCGATCAAGGATATTGGAGCCGCGGGCGTAATGTGAACTATCGCGATGCAGTATTACGAACGCAGGAGCAGTAGCGCCACGACTCCGGGCTGCAGGACTCCACTGGCCTTGGTCGAGTAATACTCATGGTACTAGCACCACTTCTCACGCTGGCTATATTTCCCATACGCCTAGCGTACGTCTATTTTTAAATGATTCATACATCTCTTATTACAGAAGTTTTCAACTATAAGTTTATTTGCAGATAGGCTAAATTCAGTGAAACAAAATTTTGGAGATACACTGTATAGACTGCTTAATTTAGCATTTTCTGAAAAACATATCTAAAAACGAAGAACAATATCGTTAGAGCTGATTTTAATAAAGTTGTCATTTTGTGTTTTAATAGGTAACGATACATGATCTTTTCTATAAAATTATTATTATTATTATTATTATTATTATTATTATTATTATTCATAATTCCGTGATAAATTTAATTTTGATACTAGATATTAACACCGCTGTGGAGTAACAGTATGTCTGACCATGAAACAAGTGGGCCCGGGACTCTGGACTCATTTCGCTGTCATCATCACCTTCATCTCACTCCGACGTTAGATAAATATAGCAGTTGATGAAGCGTCAAGAAATAAATCAATTTTGAAAAATTATAAGAAATTTCTGAACACAACGAAGAGACGGATGGCATGTCAATAACCACCTCCGCAACGTGATACTTGTACTCCGTAGTAAAGGCTTATGCTCTTGAATAATTCGAAATAACTTTATACAGTATTAACAAATTCTCCTTATATTTATTTTAACAAGACTGTAAAACGACATTATGGAAATAGCAATATTCTCCATGGTTAGAATATTGTTCTTCTCCCCAAAATCTAGGATAGGGATAAACCTAGGTGAAATGTATTTCATATAAATAAATGTTGTACTATGTATAATAAGCAGGTTTAAGTCATTCAAATTACCGGAACAGTTCAGACAAGAATTTGATTGAAGTGTACTCTTCCTCTTTCTCCTCCTCTTTCTTCACTTTGAGAGAGGAACAGAGGTTAAGGGTGTTTGAGAATAAGGTGATTAGAAAAATAGTTGGGGCTAAGACGGATGAAGTTACAGGAAAATGCAGAAAATTACATAACGCAAACTTCACGCATTGTATTTTTCACCTAGCATAATTAGGAACACTGAATCCAGACGTTTAAAATGAGCAGGGCACGTAGTACGTGTGCATATAGAGTGTTAGTTGGGAAAACTGAGGGAAAAAGACCTTTGGGAAAGCCGAGACATAGATGGGAGAATAATAATAAAATGGATTTGAGGAAGGTGGGATGTGATGCTAGGGACTGGATTAAACTTGTTCAGGATAGGGAACGTTGGCGGGCTTATGTGGGGGCGGCAATTGATCTCCGGGTTCTCTAAGAACCATTTGTAAGTCTATTTATATTAATGACATACTATTCAAAACTGCGTCTAAAACAAAAAAGTTTAATTTTGCACAAAAACTAATGTTGTGGATAGTACTCAGTAATTATATGCAAAATTCTGTGTTGTGGTAAAATAAAAGAAAATGTTGAAGTTAATAAATACCTTAATTATCTCAGTGAGTAAATTTAATTATATTTAAATATAGGCTATTCTACATGTTCACTATATTTTAAGATACAAATTAAACAAGGTGAAGTAGCAATATGCCTAGCTACTACAGTATCTAATGGAACCTAGTCACATTCCTGGCAGGGTAATAGAGATTTTATTTTCCTAAAATATAAACTAGCTATTTAGGTCTATTTATTGTCTTCTGCTTCTTATTTTGTATTGCCTTAAGTATGAGTAAATTGCGAAAAATTTGAAAGAAAGTACGAGATAAAAAAGAATTAGTAGTTCATTATTTTTAACAGATGATTGATCTTCTAAGAGGAAATCTGCAAGAGAAATAAGATTAATTCTTCATAATCTAACACAAATACTTCTTAATTTGTAAAAATGTGTGTCCATAAATTAGTTGTAAAGTGCATTAATGATTCAGTAGATAAAATGACTGAAATGGTTTTGTGAAATTAAAATTATACAATAGCAGTGTTTTAAACCAGAAACCGAAAGGATATGATGTTGCGATCCACTGACAAACCAGATTCTGAAATTGGAAAAATAAATAATAATTGGAAGGGTCAGAATCAAAATACTAATTTAATTTGACCTTTTTAAAAATAAAATTCTTCTGTGAAGAACGTAATAAATATGAATTCTCAATTGACGCAGACTTCCCGAAATAGGAATAGAATTAGTTAAGTAGAATCCAATATATTGATTATTAAAAGCAGAAATGAGTCTTTAAATAATAATGTTAATGAGTTCTTGATAAGTAGATTTTTCTTCCTAATATTCTTAATACCTTGTGAGTTAATGATGTTGATTTGTACAATAGCTTTTTTTTAATAGATATTGTGGAATATCGATGCTGTTGAACAGCAACCTCGTATGTCAAAAAAATGAAAAAAATGAGATTTCACTTGATTCCTGTCAGAAAAGTCCTCCCAAATCTTGTACAAACACATCTTATGTCAAAACATAGATACAAATTTTACAACAATAGATTTAAATATCCTTTTACGTCAGTTATTTGTTCATTAGCCTGACCCTTGTTTTGAATTGTAAATTAGTTTAAAATAGCTTGTAAGAGTGTCTTAGACTAGAAATGTTTAGTTTAATATAGTTCTGTTTATAAGTACGATTCTACTGAACAATAAGGGTGTAATTGTTTGACTTATTTGAACTGTTGTATCAGTGAAGCGTGATGAGTCAGTGAAGTTGTGGTTTACAGTGGCAGTGAATAGTTTAGATCAGTGATAATTTATAGTATCAATGAAATGTGTTCTATAATGCCAGTGAAATGAGTTATAATATAGTATCAGTGAAATGTGTCATAGTGCCAGTGGAGTGAGTGAGATGAGAGTGAAGTGAAAGATTACCAGTACCAATGTGAAACTTAAGTAATTTTTGTGTATTTTATAATTATTGTGTGTAATTAAGTTACCACTACCACCGAATGTTTGCCCAATTGCAGTGTTAATAAATACATACATTATCAATATATTAAAATGCGTTTCTCTCTCCTGTAAAATTTCGACATACGAGATTTCTTTTCAATACCGTCGATATGACTAAAGAAAATTGTTGAGATTTGTAATGAACTCAATTTCCATAATTGAAAACATCTCGACAGATAAAGTGCTTTGACACAAATGATTAGAAGACGGAGTAAGCTAATAAAAAATGAACATTTCTTCAGTAGGAAGGCATAATAAGCTTCGAGCATTTTCAGAGGTACTTATGGCTACAGCACAATATTCCTGACCTGCACGCATACAATGCTTTGACTGACACTGTGATTCCGAGGTCGAAATGAATTATCGTACAGATGAAAACAAGTTTGAACAAGAATTACTAGACGGGGGCGATCTAAACGAATAAAACCTCGAGTGGTGATTAAAGAAGATCTTTTGTAAAAATTTCATCATATTATATGATAAATAGGCAGGTAGGAAAGAATGCTAGTGTATTTACTCTAAAGGCTTTTGCCCGAAGTAAATTCCGTAATGGTTCCAGGAATAGAAGTCGATGAAGTTGAGTGCGACGAAGAATGCGTCTATAGAAACAGCTAATTACTTCCAAATCTTGAATGTGCACTCCACTAAACAACGCGCCTCTTGTGGAATTCAGCCTTTACCTCCTCGTGTACAATACACACTCTTTATGCCGTGATGATCCTAGCAAACATTCCCGGGTTTTTATTAGACTCATAGTTTGTGTAGAGTTAAAAAAAATCGTTTTTATGTGACTACGTTGAGTCGATAAACTGTGTTGGCTTTTGTGTGAAAAGACAAAACGAACAATGAGGTCGGGCGGTCGGTAGTCTAGTGAAACTTTTGATGGCGAAGCAGAAATTCATAATGCTCGGTCTCTAGAGGCAAAAATTAATGATGGCCACAATTCAACAAAGCATTTTAAATACTCTTGTGTGTGCGTTTGCGTACTTGTGCGTGCATGCATGCGAATGTGTGCGTGAGTTATTCTATTGTACACAGAGTTCAGTTTAGTAGGCCAATGGTTTATGGTACACATAGAATTTACAGCTTTATGTGTTATGATGTACTTTTCATTGTTTTGTTTGGCTTTTCGTGTATGCGCAAACTCTGTGTTACATGCTAATATAATAGGCATTCTCAGTAAAACAAAAACCTCTTATAGTATATTATATATGTGGGGGAATAGTTGCGTTGCGAATTGTTAATCTACTGGCTTTGTTTTCTGCAAATAACGTTGGAAATGATATTCACATTCATCTCATTCTAATACTCCACCGATGTACGTAAATAAGCGAACAATTTTCCACTCGCGAGAAGAACCTGTTGTTTGGGCAAACAAGAACATTCTGAAGCGTTTCTGTATGCCAGCGTGAACACTGTTA
The DNA here is from genome assembly GCF_040183065.1 of Periplaneta americana. Classification (NCBI taxonomy): domain Eukaryota; kingdom Metazoa; phylum Arthropoda; class Insecta; order Blattodea; family Blattidae; genus Periplaneta; species Periplaneta americana. Next base: position 23,941,532 of record NC_091125.1, read on the forward strand.
GTAAACCTAATAGTTGACCACCGTTGCCAAAGTTATTGTTCAGTGGATAAAATGTGTGTTTGGCAATGCTATGATACATATAGTACTGCAATTTAATATTACAATAAGCTCACATACAACAATACTCTAGGTGACTACATTCGATAATAATGCCATTAAATTCTGCGAAATTACGATCGAGTTGAAATGTTATGTAAAAACGAAGCAGAACATTTTAGGGCGCGTGTTAGAAAACTTTATCACTTGAGTTAAGACTACTCACATTCATTCACCGGAAACATTTACTAGCCTATTAATATTCTTCTTGTGCTGGAATTATAAATTATTGTTAAATAATTTAGCGTCGAATTATGTAATAATGTCAAATTTATTAATTGTTTACTCTATTACCAGTAATATAAGACAATACGTCTACCGCGCCGTCTTGGCTCTATATATAGTGTATGCTCTTCCCATCTTCCCGGCGTGGAAATGGAAGAGATTTATCTTCCCTCTATGGGACTGGGTGTTTATTCCTTGCCATTTGCTGTCCTATGATGTGCTGACCAGGGAGGCCCGAAATATGTGTCTGCATAGTATTGGCACAGTCTAGTACAGGGACATCATTTTATTTTTACTTCAATTTTTATTGTACCTGAGTTTTTGAATGTACTTCACTCCCACCCCTTCCACTAAGGAAGTTCCAACTCCACACAGAACCAAGACCGCAGATAGTAAGCAGTACTGAGTTACTGAGTATAGTATGTTCCAGAAATATGTTCGCGTTTTCCAGTGACGAAAGAGCTTTCAATATTGAATCATATTTTCGTACGGGTACTGTCGTCCGTTTCCCTATGTCGCATCCCGGTTTCCCCCACCTGCTTCTGTTCGCCCCTTTGTAAAGTCTAGTAGCTGGGCTATCTTAGCTCTTTTCTGAAAACATTAATTTCTGTTAGGAATTGGACGTCTACGTAATATTATTGAAGTGTTTAAAATAACTTAAATAAAAGGGCCTCCTTAAGTAATTAACTGTCACGTGATTCTCCCCCCCCCTTTTCTATAACCCTGCGACAAAACCACTTGAACGGACAGTAGATAGCATTTCTGAGTGATTTTATCTTTTCGGATCGGGCAGAAGATTGAATTTACAGTACGTAAGGTACTCTTTTATAGAGTAAGTACAGAATTATTTCAACATGAGTTACTCGTACGAAGGACGAAACTGGTAATTGGAATTAGGTACAATAGTCTATAGTGCGATAATATGTACAAAAGAACTGAAGCCTGTATCGAAATGAACGGCCACCATTTTCTAAAATGTGTTTAAATATCCATATTATAATTATTTTTCAATTTAACTTCATTCTCTATATAGTACGCTAATGTGCTGTAACAGTACAATATGCACTACATAATTAATACTTCCGAATGGATAGCTCAATTCGTGTGTAAAACACTAAGTGTTAATACAGTACTGTATTTTGATTAAACAAAAACCTAATGAAAATTATCAAACTCAAAATTGCGATATTTCCTAGTTTACATAAATGGATGAACCACTTTTCTTCCCTCCTATACCTAGTAAAGTGATTTGTATTTTACGCCAGTATCATCGAACTCCGTCGTGGAAAGGGTAGCAAATGGTGTTTCCTGTTTCAATCGTTAATAGAAAGGTATAGCCAGGTTAATATTAAAAATGTTAGTAAAAATAAAATGATGTCGCTGTATATACAGAAATGAAGGTCAATACTTACTAAATATGCATACACAGGCAGTTGAAATATGCATCCATAGATAGTTGCTAACCACCAGGATCGCTACTATCGCCTCATCACAGACTCTTTCCCCAGCAGACGCTAAAATTTATTGTACTTTCGATATCGTATTATTTTGAAAAAATTAACACCTTCCTTCCACTATTGAAATATGAAATGCATAAGGTTTATATATTATTTTCATAAAGTATATATTATATTTTATAAACTCACCTTCCTGGATCTTTCGGAAGAAGGATAACTCTGACCTCTTTTTCTTACAATATTTATAGTACCACAAACGTCTCCTTGTCCCATATTATTATTCAAATTATTGTATTTTAGCCATTTGCAGTTATTACAACCGATAAGGAACATTTCACAGTTTACACAACTTTTCACAACAAAGCGAAATACGGCATAGTCAATGCATTTTCGATCTAGACCAGGCCGTAATGTTTGTTCGGGTTTTCTATTTCCGTGTATGTAGTTCAGTGAAATATTATAACTTTATTGCGTATCATTGCTAAGTTTAATTTAGTGTAATGTGTCCAAAAGTTCCGTTTACTTCTTGTTGCATAATATGTTGCAGAAATAATTACAAAACTGTGTTATTTTAATGTGAAGAGAATTTTACATGTTAACATAATCTGTTCGCATCAACATTTTAAGTTTAGAATGGAAGCTATTTTGAGGTTCAATAAAAACCAATTTATATTATGATTTTAATTTAGCACATCTACCTTCCTTAACTGTAGACAGAAAATTTACCATACCACTCCTATGAAATTAGTGTACGTATGATTGTTACTTCGTCTCTTAGGTAGTAGATAAATACAATAATTCACTACTCAATTGTAGTATTAAAATACAGACAAATAGAATGTAATGGGTGTCATATATGACATTATGTTTAATTATAACGTATAATTGCGAATATAGGAATGTAAGTTAAATATAGTAAACATAACCTATAATTTCCATATGACAAACATACATATGTAGTGGCAGGGCATTGGAGACCACTAAAATTAGACATAAAGGGGTAACTGGTACAGTAAACATAACCTATAATTTCAACATATCTAAATATTTGTGCGGTGCAACTGAAAATTATTGAATCGTGCATAAATGAATGTACAAGAATTTCGCAATATTTAATCGAAATAAAGGCAGGTATTACACATACGAACAACGTAATTTTCACACTAAAAATAATATTACACCTTAACTCGCAAGGAATTATGTCTGAAGTGTCTCCTAATCATTGACTACATTTTAGAGAAATATATGTTACTCTTTATGCATTCCAATTAATTTATATGGTTGAAACGCCGCCCTTCATGATCGGGTTAGGCGAGTCATGTGGCCTGTATTAGATCACGATGGCAGTGACACAGTCTATTGTTCCTAGTACTCACAGCGCTCCAAGCGGCTAGAAACTATCGCGAGAAATGCAAAAAATCATCCCAAGCTTCGTGGCTGTATATAGTAGATTGTGGTATTGGTCAACAGGACATAACTCTTTCCTATCCCGCACTGGAATGGAAGTCGGTTTGAAACGAGGAGGTAAAACATGACAAAGAAAGAAGATAAGAACAGTATATAAATCATCTAGAAAATAGGGCCTAGATAACAGCTTCACTCGTGAGTCGAAGACGATGTGGTCGAATGTTAAAAGCGGAAAATTAAGTCTAACTCGTAAGTTCATGAAGTTTACTGGAAATTCGGAGGAAATTAGTTTTTTTAAGTTAGTTATTTAATGACACTGTATAAACTACTAGGTTATTTAACGTCTATGAGATTGGTGATAGCGGGATGGTATTTGGCGAGATGAGGCCTAGAATTCGCCATAGATTACCTGGTATTCACCTTACAGTTGGAAAAACCCTCGGAAAAAACCAGGTAATCAGCTCAAGCGGGGATCGAATCCGCGCCCGAGCGCAACTTCAGACCGGCAGGTAAGCGCCTTAACCGACTGAGCCACGCCGCTAGGAAATTGGTTTATTATAGAAGCTCAGTGTGATATTTCGTTCACCAGCACAGAATACCAGAACAAAACGTCAGTAACTGATATGAATGGCAATAGTAGAAGAAATCTCGTTAATCTTACAACGTAATACAGTAATATAATACAGTAGGCCTATGTATAGGCCTATTTTATAATACAGTGCATATAAGAATGTATACAATTCCTGAAAGAAGATTAAAATCTCAGCAAGCTGTAGATCACCCATATTCTATTTGTAGCGAGAATGTAAAAAAGCAGAACACTTGGAAACACGGAAATCATTTCTTCTTTTGGAAAATATTGCTATTGCTATTGGAAAATAGCCTATTGCTATTGTACATAAATACAGTATGTAAAGACTCTGAGCGTTCAGATTAGCAACAGTGTGCAAAAGATAGAGAGAGTAGGCCTAGTGATGATAACGAGAATTGTTATTTGTGAGAGGGATATTTCAGGTAGCCGGAAAGAGATTTTGTGCTAATCATGTTATTGGCAAAACTGCCATCCTAAAATACAAACGCTTGCGAAGTTTCTGTATGGTCTAAGATTTGTGTAAGTTACTTGGTGCGGGGCGCAAAATGCATGGGCGTAGCACTACCTAGATACGGGGCTGACAATGTCCTAGGAGATCTGTGTAACAGAAAATTAAATTCTATAATTTCATAAATATTTTGTTATTACAGTATATAGGCCTGCATTTTGTACAAGTTATAATGTATAGTTGTTTTTGTTAACATCGTTAATACATTATGAAAATATTACCGAGAATATATACTCAATATTTTTTATCAAATTGGAGAAAATACGAATAATAGATTAAGTACTTTAAGTGAATGTCATAATGATCACCATGTTCTTCCATGACCAGGTTTTAAAATTTTTGCAAGCGAGAGGCATTTTGAACAATTTCAAGGAAAAATTGTTCCGGAGCCGGGTATCGATCCCGGTACCCTTCGCTTAGCGCGCGAACGCTCTTCCGACTGAGCTACCCCAGGAACTATAGGCCTACACGACACCGTCACAATTTTTCTTTGACTGATGGCGGGCTTATGTGAGGGCGGCAATGAACCTTCAGGTTCCTTAAAAGCCATTTGTAAGTAAGTAAGTAAGTAATCCACACGACTCAAATGAGCTGACAAGACGCCAGAACTCAACTATGAGTGCACACAAATACTTGTGTGACTTAAATTGTGGCTTTCTGTGAACGTATCTCCAGTAACGAATGTATTATACAAATCTGGCTTTCAGGTAGTAGCTCCCTGTAAAGCAGGTTTGAATAATTTCAAGGAAAAATTATGTTTGAAATTATTCAAACCTGTTTTACAGGGAGCTACTACCTGAAAGCCAGATTTGTATAATACGAGAAGCATTTTGTTTGCAAAGCTAGTTAATTCGTATTTTATAATTCATTCATGAGCCAACAGCTAGCTGCGAGCCTTGATTAGCCTTTAATTATCCGTCTCAAGATTAATTATTTCCAAAAATCTCTTTAGACGTTATCTTTCCATCTTATACTATTTGTAACTAATTAGCAAAACTCGTAAAATTAAAAATCCATAATAATTTAATTCGTAGTCAATTATAATTATAAAAGCATTTCCATTAAAAATACAGGCCTATTATATTACTGTTAATTTTACGCAAAACGAACATTTTCAACAAATATCATTCCATCAAACAAATTAATAAATTATGAACTTGATTCAGTTTCGCTAACGCAATGTGAAATGATGAATTGTAAATTAATTGGAATTGAAGAATGGGTTGTCGTGATGTTATTCTACAGTTCGCTTGAGTGATCGAGAAAATGAAAAACCTTTGAAATTGGATTGTAATTTGTATATGATGACGGAAGCATGCATTCGTAAACCATTGTTAGTGCAGGTTTGAATAGGTGACGTTTAATTATGCGTTAATAGTTACAATTTTTTTATTTAGTATAATTTACTTCCCGTGCGCATTTAATTTCAACCAGTTGTTAGGAGCGCATTGTAATTCACGATTAATAGCAGAACTAACAGTAATTAGTTTCAATTTGCAATTACTATTACTAGCAGAGGAATAGGCCACTTTCTAATCCTATGGTTTGTTTAATGCGACTTAACTGCATTCCACAAGATCTTCACCACCTCAATATTACCGCCTTAATAGCAAGAACCCAGTTTATAACCCATTCTGAACTATGACCTCGTATCTGATCATGATCACTGAGTTACATATTAAAAGAGAAATTAAGCACAAAATGTAGAGGGTTAAAATAAAAATCGAAATACAAATAATATGACGAGGTTCTCATATTAGGTAACCTACCTGAGAAACTCTGCATCATTCAAGGAAAGTATTGGTGTAAAATTATAACATTATAACTAAACACGTAACTTATAGCTCATGCATTATATCCAAACACTCCCCCACTCTTCCTATAGAGCTGCGCACGAGATCGGATGAGTCTACTTACGAATTATAGAGGAATGGGTTAGACTTCGCCTTGAACTCAGTAGACACACGCCCAACCTTCCCTTCTACTCCTATCCCCTCCACAGAAACGTTGTTCTCGTACTGTACATCGCGAGTGTCTTGACAAAATGTGTGAGCTGTGCATGTAACATGTAACAAAATCAATAAAATTGTTAGACGTTATTTTAGAAAATATGTCACAATACAAAGCTAGGAAACACATAATCATTTTTTAAATAATATTGAATAAATAAGGCGGATTCTTTGCTGGAAAGAAAACTTAACGTCATTATAGTTAAAAGGTACACAGATGAGATTCTGTATCCACTTATAGGGCTCACAAGAATTGAGCAACCAAAGAATCTTGATATAAGACGGAAATTAAAATTAAAATATATAGTGGAAGACATATAATTTTATTACGAAAATCACCAAACATATTACAGTAAATCCCTACAACAAATAAACAAATTATTCCTAAAGTTAGTGTTCCAATGTCGATGTACAGGAGAAGATACTCTGAATTAAGGAAAATAGAACAGACTATTCCATTTTCCTTGCTCTGAATGATCTAGGCATAGGCTGCGTGAGCCACAACACTTCTTTGAGTTCTGGAGGAAAAACTACGAAAATCCAATTTGAAGATTTTTGTTGTTGTTGATGATGATGTTAGTGACGAAGACGATGACGACGAATAATGTGGCGAGTATGATGTTGAAGAGGACGATGACTATTACGACATGAATATATTGCCAGTGCATCAGGATTCATTCATCAGCCAACAAAACAGGGGGGAGCTCTATTTGAGGAAGGTAGCGAGTTCGAACACAGCACGAAACTTTGGAATCCTCTGGGACTTATAAAACTTTCTATAGCGAATACTAAAGCTTCGTGGATATAATGGCTGTCCCGACCTAAACTCACAGTCTTGTGGAGTGGAGATGCAGTGTCTTGAAAGTTACTTAAGTGTAGGAATAAATTACACGTACACGATGCTGCAATGTGGATCATAGCTATCGTGGAAGACATGCAACAGCAGATGGATTACACAAGGTATTAAAATCTCATGCAAAACCAAGAGATCATTATACATAAAGAGTAGAAATAATAATGATACAAACTTAAAACAAAACTATAAAAATTATTCAAAAATATTACACAAAGTGATCCAAAAAGCTAAAGAATTACACTACTATACAACAATACAAAACCCTGATAATAAAATCAAAACAACTTGGAAAATAATTAAAAAGAAAAGTGGACGATCAAAAAGTAACAAACTATACCTTATATGTAACAATACAAGAACGTCAGACCCGAATGAAATTGCAAATATATTTAACAAATATTTTCTTACAATAACTGATAACTTCAACATCCCCAAGATAATGTTACTAACAGTTCAGTTTCTTTAACACAATATTTTCCAACAAAATTCTCAAATATTCAAATATTTCCAACAAACAAAAAAGAAATAATTGCAATTATTAAAAGTCTGAAGTCAAAAAATTCTAAGGATATGGTGAAATAACAAGCTAAATATTAAAAGAGAGTTCACATATTATAGCTGGGCCACTAAGCTATTTATGTAACTATTCAGTGTTCAAAGGTATATTCCCCGAGAGGTTAAAATGTACAGTGGTTATTCCTATCTTCAAAAATGGAGAAACAACGTCTTCAGAAAATTACAGACCCATATCACTTCTACAAGTCTTCTCCAAAATCTTTGAAAAGCTATACATCATCTAGAAAGATACAATATTTTAGTCCCAGAACAGTTTGGATTTAGAAAAATAAAGGCACGGAAAATGCAATATTTAGTTTAACTGACAAAATTCTGGAGGCAGTTAATAAATACTTACAAATTGGAGAGATTTTTTGTGATTTATCCAAAGCATTTGACTGTGTAAATCATAAAATGCTGGTTTCACTCATATCTCACAGATAGGAAACAGAAAGTCGAAATCAATACAACTATGAAATCTATCTCGACATGGGGAACTAGTGCTGCTTATGATTAGGTTTTTCTCCGGAGCAGTTGTTTGCGCGCTTTCATTCGGAGTCCTCCGGTTACCTCCGACTGACGTAGCGCAGGTTGTATATGTGCAGTGGCGCAGACATGCACTTTCCGCTGAGCATTCCTTTAATCGGATCAGGCAGTGATTCGAGTCCGCTGACTTCCGCGTATCTTTTAAAATAAGTTGTAATTTGTTGTTGTTATTGTTTTTTTATTCTCTCTTTTATATTTATCTCTCTCTCTTTCTTCGGCTCTTTTTCTTCTTGTTTTGCTTGAAGTGTTGCGTTAGCTGACATATTTTTTTTTTTCTAGTTTTGAAATTCATAGTATATGTGGAAAGACGTTATTAGTTCATTTATTTTATTGGGTTATTTTACGACGCTGTATCAACATCTAGGTTATTTAGCGTCTGGATGATATGAAGGTGATAATGCCGGTGAAATGAGTCCGGGGTGCAGCACCGAAAGTTACCCAGCATTTGCTCGTATTAGGTTGAGGGAAAACCCCGGAAAAAACCTCAAGCAGGTAACTTGCCCTGACCGGGATTCGAACCCGGGCCACCTGGTTTCGCAACCAGACGCGCTGACCGTTACTCCACAGGTGTGGACAAGACGTTATTAGTTTTATATCATTGATCAGATTAATAAGATTTAAATCTAATTGCAAAACTAACACAGAAGTAAAGCTTTTCAGTAGACTAGCTAATGTAAACATTTACACTGTAGTTCTCCTGGAAACACTCGTTTATTCGCAAACAGTTTCTGTCAATTATTATTATAATCGGTTTAGTTTAACGTAAAAATATTAAGGGAGTTTAAGAATGGAACAAAAGAAACGTGTGGTATCAGTCGGTTAAAGTTTACTGTCCAAAAAATTTATTCATATTCTTCACCGGACAGGATTGTGATCATTGTGTTAAAGGGTGTCAGTATTTGAACTGCCTCTTCTAAAACGCGCCACTCTTTCCCTGTAATAAAAATATAAGCGGATAACAACTTAAGGATAATTGTAATTATATTATTATCACACGTTTCTTTAGTTTCATTCAGAAACTCGATATTTTAATCTAAACAGTAAAATATAACTCAAGTTGTTTAAACAGTAAAATATAACTCAAATTTTCTTTTAAATATTTCATATATTTTTATTGCTTCGAAAGTTACGTTTTAGAGAAATTTCAAGATTTTTTCTATACTGTGGGCCTTTGGGAACAATAGTAATAAAAAAATTTAAATAGAAATCGTATCAAACTCTTTGCGTAATTGTTGTTATCGGCGCTTTCATCAAGTTCGTGACTGTGCGATCGCTTCAAATGGTCTAACAAATTCGACGTTCCACCACCCTTAGAGTAAATTCGCCCACAAAGTTTACAGCGTACGACTTTATTATTATCTTCAACTAAATTAAAGAATTTCCAAGCGACCGATATCCGATTTGGTGCCATTTTATTTCACTCACAACTACCGTCAGTCCGTACGCGTCGGTCGTCCTTGAGCTAACTGTCGCTTCGCTCCGAATCACCGCAGCCATCCGTATGTCCCCTGTTCCAACTACGATAGCACCGGAGATCACCGGTGGAGAGCTTTATTCGTAATCTCCGATTCCTCCGCGGTAGTAGTCACTCCGATGAACAGCACTATGGGGAACTATTAATAATGGAATTCTTCACGGATTAATATTAGGTATCCTACTTTTTACAGTGTTCATAAATGATCTTACCCTCCTAATAAAAGATGTAGGCGACCCCATATTATTTGCAGATAACACAAGTATAACAATTACAGCCAATAACTCCAACACAATCTAATCTTCAACAAAGGAAATTCTCTTCAAAATATGTGACTGGTTCCCAGTCAATAAATTAGTATTAAACTGTAACAAACCTAACATAATTCAATTTAAATCCTGTCCAAATTAAATCTCTCAAATTACAAGCGCAATAATTAACAATAGGTCCCTAATAGAAACAACAACAATCAAATATCTTGGCTTAAAAATCGATAATGTGTTAAATTGGAAAAATTATATTACAGAAATTACTCCCAAACTAAATTCAGGATGTTTTGCTATTAGAGCTATGCAAAAGATAGTAAATATGAATAGTGGTTCTTTCAGGCTTTTCTTCAAATCTCCAAAAATATTGAAATCTCATGGAGATAAATCTGGGCTGTAAGGAGATGTAATAGTGTTTCTCAACGAAATCTTTGCTACTCATCGCTTGTTGATCTGGCAATGTGAGTTCGAGCATTGCCATGTAGTAAAGTAGGCCTAGTCAAAAGAACAGAAGTTTTATTCTTAATGTTTCGTCTAAGATGGTAGAGAGTGTCTCACCGCTAAAGCGAACTCGGGACCATTCTCCTGTTGCACATAGTAAGCCAAATTCGGCTTTCATTTTGAACTAACCACATTTTGTGCATTCCGAAACAATTTAGTTTCTCATGTTATCCGTTACAATTCTGCCTCCTACGTTACTTAACCACATTCTTAAATAATTATACTTCACATTCGAACATTGTTCCTCGCTCGACAACCACACGTACTGTACACACTCGCAAAATTCACATCTAACAGTTATTCATAGAAAGACAGAAAACGAGGAGGAAGAAAGAACGAAACAGAAAAAAAGAGGAGAGAAGACAAATGCACAAAAAGAGAAAACATTTAATTTAATTTATAAGCTGTATTGTTTATTTGGATAAATGTAACTTTTTTCACAAATATACGTAAGATAACTAGGCCCTAATAGTTTATTATTACTATTCATTCATTCATTCATTCATTCATTCATTCATTCATTCATTGTGTTCTGCCCAAGGGCAGGTCTTTCACTGCAAACCCAGCTTTCTCCAATCTTCGCTATTTTCTGCCTTCCTCTTTGTCTCCTCATATAATCCATAACATATCTCAATGTCGTGTATCATCTGATATCTTCTTCTGCCCCGAACTCTTCTCCCGTTCACCATTCCTTCTAGTGCATCCTCCAGTAGGCAGTTTCTTCTCAGCCAGTGACCCAACCAATTCCTTTTCCTCTTACTGATCAGTTTCAACATCAATCTTTCTTCACCCATTCTTTTCAGCACAGCTTCATTTCTTATTCTGTCTGTCTTCTTCACACGTTCCATTCTAATATGTGAAAATCGAGATTAAAAGTGACAGGACTGTTTAATTGGAGTACATTATTTTGCGTCATTTCGGTGATAACCGCCACAATAATTTTTGCTAAAATCGATGGTGGATTTTAAGGAAATTTCGTTTATGTCGGTGACAGAAAATGTCTGACGTAGCTGCTGATGACAATACTATCTACCTGCCGATCAAAGCAGTACGGCTGTGAATTTTGTCTGTGAGGGCAATAACCGAGGAATTAAATTGTTTATTATATTATTATTATTATTATTATTATTATTATTATTATTATTAAGTGGAACTACGGCTAACAAGATATTCTAATTTACTAAGCATGCTATGTTGATAGTTAAGTGGAACTACGACCGATATAATATTCATATTTACTAAGCATGCTTTGTTGATCGTTAAGTTGAACTACGACCAATAAACAGGATAAACCATAAGTAATGTCATTAATTACAGAGAATTGAATTGCGATTTTTAGACCTAAAAGTTTAATACAATTCTGCTCGTGTTTGCTTTCTTTCTGAGATAAAAATTGTTTTATGTGAAACATTTTGTGGCGTGTTTTGGGAAAGCCATTGATTTAATTCCAAATATGCTCAGTCAATTTTAGAGAGCAGTGTATTATGATAATAAGTTATTTAAAGAATTTTAATTTCGTCCTTTAAATGTGCAGAAATTTAATCCGAACAAATATACTTTTCGTTACGAAAAGGAATTTTAAAATGTTACATTTGTTCGGATCAAATTTCTGAATTTTTTTTTCAATAATTTTTTATCATAATACACTGAAATGTTTCATAAAAATAAATTTTATCTCGGAAAGGAAGCAAAAACGACCAAAATTATACTTAACTTTTTTGTTTGAAATATCTCTAAGAATAACCCCCTGAAATTAATTATATTAATACGGTTTACCTGTGTCATCAGATTTACTAAGTATTCTGTTTTCATGGTTAAGTGAAACTATGACCAAGATATTCAGATTTACTAAGTATTCTGTGTTCATCGTTAAGTGAAACTAAGACCAAAATATTCAGATTTACTAAGTATTCTGTGTTCATCGTTAAGTGAAACTACGACCAAGATATTCAGACTTACTAAGTATTCTGCGTTCATCGTTAAGTGAAACTACGACCAAGATATTCAGATTTACTAAGTACGCTGAGTTGATCGTTAAGTGAAACTACGACCAAGATATTCAGATTTACTAAGTACGCTGAGTTGATCGTTAAGTAGAACTACGGCCAAAATATTCAGATTTACTAAGTACACTGAGTTGATCGCTAAGTGAAACTACGACCAAGATATTCAGATTTACTAAGTATTCTGTGTTCATCGTTAAGTGAAACTACGACCAAGATATTCAGATATACTAAGTACGCTGAGTTGATCGTTAAGTGAAACTACGACCAAGATATTCAGATTTACTAAGTACGCTGAGTTGATCGTTAAGTGAAACTACGACCAAGATATTCAGATTTACTAAGTACGCTGAGTTGATCGCTAAGTGAAACTACGACCAAGATATTCAGATTTACTAAGTACGCTGAGTTGATCGTTAAGTAGAACTACGGCCAAAATATTCAGGTTTACTGAGTACGCTGTGTTGATCGTTAAGTAGAACTACGGCCAAGATGTTTAGGTTTACTCAGTACGTTGTGTAGATCGATAAGTGAAACTAAGCCCAAGTATTCAGATCGACTGAGTATGCTATGTTGATTATTTAGTGGGATTGCGGCCAATATATTCAGCTTTACAAAGTATGGTGTGTTGATCGTTAGGTGGGACTACGACCAAGGTATTCAGATATACTAAGTGGCTTATGTTATATTGATCATTGGGTGTTTGCTATTATTATTAGTCTATTAATTAAATTTGTGTTAAACGATAGTCATGTGATAGTGATTTACATAGAAGTTTACAATAATGAACTGAAAATATTAGTTGCGTCACCGTTTGTAGCTATGAAAAGGATCTAAGTTGAAGTTGATGTTTATAATAGCAAACTGTTTCCACTGGTAGGGGTACTCCGGTAGGATCGGTTCAAAAGCACTTCAGTGCACACCGCAGCTTACAATCGTGTGGTGTAACCAGTTAAACGCACGAGTGAGTGCGAGTGGGGAAATATCTTCGTGAGAGGACACTGTTATGACTTTTTGCAAGTTTTTGCTCTAGTGCTGATAAACAGAACAATTCAGAGGATCCTAGTTCGATTTGATATACAGAAGTGAAGCACTGCCTCTCAACAGATGTGTAGGCTGTGTTTGTTAGTTCATTGATTTAGTGCATCCAGCACTCGTGTATTAGGCCTATATAATTGAGTCTTCTCAAATGGCTTAATTTATAATAATTATTATTCGTGCAATTCTTACGTGCATGGTGAAGAATATTATTGACGACTATATAATTATAACTAATTCAGAGGACAACGTCCAAAAAGGAGCATATACAGAGTGTAAGGAGTATAACTGCTGTCCTTTTCACAGTTGTCGAGGACGGTCTACAGGATCAAAACATGTCCACACAACATAGGGTAAAAACTTTATAGTTTTGCCAAAAAATATATATTTCTTCTCTTATTTTATTCACGTTATACTGCTTATATCGTTAGTAATATTACGAAAACAATTACATCAGTAGGTATATCTAGCAAAGAGTTAATATTAGTTTAAATAAATATTTGTGTATTCTATTACGTTTTCGTGAAATTAAATAAAATTGCATGCTTAAATTTGTTAATATTCTGGCGTGAGAGACGTGGCAACGTGTTGGGCAGCAGTATTCTGCACAGACGTACGTATATGTCAGCTGAATTTTCCCTGTCCATAGCTCTACTGCCGAGCGGATGACAGTTCAGCACCAGGTATTCGATAAATAACTTACAATGTCATTCACAGTTTAGGAATATCATATGTTATTAATTTATGAAGAAAGTCGTCGTAATTCAAGTGACGCACGAAGATGTACCATCACTGTTTTCCGCAATGAAGGTTATCTAATCGGCGAACTTTTTTTATCACTTTCTCAACGATTATTAGAAACTAGGAGTCTCTTACCCCGTTTCGAAAATCACACAAATAGAAATTTATTTAAAAATGGTACTGCTTTATGGAAACGGGAGAGATTAAAATGTTGCATTTAAAAAATAAAGTTCGTGTGATTTTGTGCAGTAAACCATTATTGTTTAATTTTAGACGTACAATAAAAAATGGACCAAAATTGTTAAATGTAATGGAAATTTGTCATAAAGTTCTATTAATGAGATTGAAAGTTTGTATTTGCTATTCTTTTTAAGTAAACAACGGTCCGCCCCTGCATTAGAACAAAGCATCTGTTTTTTACCGGTATGTCAGTACCCGCTTGAGCTGTTTTGTGTACTTTTAAACTCCCTCCTCCCCATCCAGCAACGTTGCCAAACATCTAATATTGTAAACTTTAATATTTAGTTAAATATTGCAATTAGAAAAAAAAATGTGAGGACATTTTTTCTTCCTTATGACATGAACAATCATCAGTTAAAATAATGGCACTTATACCCCTTACATCCTGTATATTATATGTCATAGTATAAAGTCATACCGTCTTTTAAAATGAAAATATTTTTCATTAATTCTAAATTATTGACACTTCAGGTCAAGTAGGATTGTAATTGTAAATAAAATTCTTGAATATTAATAGATACGTATCGCTATTTGGGGTATAAATCATCATAATGAAAGCGAAACAATGTATTCAAGTAAAAATTACGATGTTTCTCAAAATCGCAGGCTTATTAAATAATATTTTCAAATTCAACCAACCAAGTATCAGAAATGGGTATACGAGTAGGCTTCCTTAATTTATCATAAAAGTTGTGAACTTATATCTATAATGCAGGTATTAAACCAATTCTGGTAGACGAAGATCTTGTTGAGGTAGGTTTTATTAAGAATAAACATGTTTCTTTCATTATGCCTTCAAATCTCTACCTAGCCATCACCAGCACCACCATTACCACTACCACTAACATCCATCAACTAATCTATCCATTCATTCAATTACCCACCCACCACTAACCAATCCATCCATCATGAGACTGTCAGGTGATCAACTCTGCTATTGATTATCTTCCTCTATAGTCCTAGCCCAGAGGGTAAGGAATTCCACTTTACAAATGTCTTTAGATCAGAAATGAATCTCATTGCCAGATCCTTAGTTGCAACGTCCGAAGAAGTGGATCCGTAGTGGCTCATGATATATTTTATTGGAGGTTGGAAGCTTCTATTTTAATATGACTGATGAGAAAGTATATTTTAATTGTTATATCATTTACTCTTAAGCACTTTAACATGAAACACGACTAATATTCGTGATCACATGCATCAATGTGGGTTAGTGTAATCACCGGTTAAAATTGCCACCTAAGAATTTTTATGGTGCATCGACCTCTGTTATGACTTAAAGAGGAAGTTAACAACGGCAATCTCTAATCAGTCATATTCCAGCGGTTAAAGGAGATAGCCAGTGATTAGACTAGTTGGCCTAGTAAAGAAAAATGACAGCTTATTATTTCGAAGACGATTATCATTGTACTTGGATTATTGGATAGGGATGTTAGTGAATGTGAAGTTACATTACTAGGAAGAGAGAATTCTTATGAGGTGACAGAAAATTTCAGGAGATATTTCGTTTATCAAAATCTACCGTGCCATCTCTGCTGCAACAGATGGGTCATTTGGAATAACCACAAGCGTAAAAAATACTATTTCGCCTATGAAACGGCTGCTTACATTACAATTCTATGCAGCTGATATTTTCTGTACTTTAAGAGGAAACGCTCGAGCATCTCATTTCGCTTGTTGTAGGCTGGCAGTCTCTGCTTCATCCGTTTTCTATACGGATATTTCATTTTTTTAATATGGCATATATAAATCTAGTAATTAAGTCTATCAGCACTTCAGGTTTACGTTGGGATATAATCTTTGTCGATTCTTATTTTTCATTTTGTAAGATTTTAATCTAACAGCACTGAAAAATAAAGAAATGCAACCCGGAAACTTAACAGCTCTCAAAGACAAACAAATGCAACAATTTGACGTAAAATGGAGTAAGCGCAATCGTTTTCAGAAGTTATCATCTTTGTAGTGCAATGGTATAGTTGCTTTCCTTCTGTCACTTTGTAAAAACAGTGTACCATCACAGACTTTACCCTGGTTAAATGAGGTGTCAACTAACCATGTTCAAGAAACCGGTGATTATGAATGGTGCACAGAAGTTATATTTTAACCATAGTTATTTTAACTGTGATTTCGTAATTATGGTTACTACGTTTTTAACAGAGGTTGATGCACATCGCCAACAGACCAACATCTATTTAAATGATTATTTTAATATTAAAATTTGGAAGTGTAGAATATGTATAGGCTACAGATAATACCCGTACACTACTGTTTAACGTTTTTGCTCTTCCTAGGCAGCCAAAATTGCAGCCCATTCCCTATGATTTATTCTACTGCTTACCTTACTCCTAGCAGTGCACATGACATTAAACAGCAATAAGGGCACACATCATAGGCTTTTTGTACTTAAAAGGAGGTCTGCGCGAAATTCGAATTTAAAGAATTACGAAAGAGTTTCATTGAAGTGTTCAGTTTACGTTTATTCAAAATTACTGTGTCTTCCTTATCATGTTCTACGAAAGCCAAACCTGGTCACTGACAAATACCCGAACAAAGCTAGGCCTATTAAGAGTAAGTCAACGAAAGACGGGAGGATAATAATAGTAATAATAATAATAATAATAATAATAATAATAATAATAATTTATTCTGGCGAAGTTAAGTCTATTGTAATTGGTGCTTTGCCCTGTTATAGACATAAATAAATAAATAAATAAATAAATAAATAAATAAATAAATAAATAAATAAATAAATAAATAAAAATAAGTAAATAAATAAAAAGGAGTAAATAAATAAAAAAATAAATAAATAAAAATAAATAAATAAATAAATAAACAGGCATTACAGGAGGACCTTCACTTTATGGGATTTCATGGACTGTTTTTATTCTCATCATTACTACAGCACTACATCTCTTCAGTCCTTTCGAAGGAGCCGCCACTGCCCTGGATATCGGAGAACTTTTCCACATCAGTTAACAATTGAATCTTTTTCATTAATTATTCTGTCTACATGAACGTTAGGAATAACCAGATGGATACATTTATCATCGATCAGGTGTATCATATTATATCAACATGAGCCGGATAGTTTATCGACAGAAAATCGGTGCTGCTGTATGATGAATCACCGGATAACTATAATACTACGACGTGGAAATTAATGGTATTCTGCATGACTGAGATTGGAAGCGCAGTATATGGTCCAGAATAGCTAATCGTCCTTAATTTGCCATTGTGATTCTTGACCATGAAGTCACAATAATTGAAACTTAAGCCACGTGAATCCTAACACAAATGATGTGATCGCGCGATAATCGCGTGGAAGGACACACGATTACGCTGGATTGTTTCTGATGCGCGATAGTGCTTTTTTTGCGGCGAAATACAGCCAACACACGTTAGAGATATTTCCCCACGGTAATAATGACTAAGGTACAAGTCAGTCACGCGGGCCCAGTTACGCTACGTTGCACTCGAATTTTCTACGTGCAAACCTCTTCGTGGTCAGACCCACTTCAAAGGAAACGTTACAATCAGAACGCAGGGAGGCCGCGACCAACTGTATCTCTTGGCCTTATCCGTAATCCTTCAGAGAAACACAGCTTTTCTCGTGTAACCACTACACACAGGCCAGTTAACATTTGCAGAGAATCAAATATATGTAATTGCTTGTAGGGCATTTAATTTATGCAAGTATAGAAGTGAATTAAAATATAATATATATTTGGAAGAAAACAAGATAGACAAACAAATTTTATGAGGTATTAGCAATGCCAGAATCAGAAGTAACAAAATGAATGAAACTAATCGAAATGAATTGAGCGTATATTCGTTTAATAATAAAATATATTCGTATTATAATGGCTACAAATTAGGATCCACATATGCTAATAATTGAAAGTGGAAGATAACTTCAAGAAATCTGATTCAAGAAAGTAATCTGCGCATTCAAGAAACAGATGGAGAAGCTGGAACATACAACAGCCTAATCTTTAAGAAATTATAGTGATGATGATGATGACTATTATTATTATTATTATTATTATTATTATTATTATTAAGTACTTCAGTTCAATTTTAGATATTACTATTCTCTTATTTTGTCTTAAGCTTTGAGCTAATTTCGGACATTTGTAATGGTTACTTGTCTCATAAGAATTTCATGTCTTTTGTCTTTTGGAATATGATAATGGTCAACGGCGTTTCCTTTTTGCTGATTTGTAAAATAATGAGTACTGGAGAAATAGTGGCATAATGGATAAAAAAACTTGCAAGACCTCTTTCACCATTTAAGAAGGATTCATTCCATATACAAATACTTCAATCTCTAATTTCTCTTTCATTCCATTATATCCCACGATCTTCAAACATAACAATTCATAGAAAACTAATAGCTTAAAACGGGCCTACGCGGACGTCAAAATCAAATGGCATTATGACATGCGATGGGTTTGATAGAGTATGCAAACAAATGCGTTTGTGTGTTAATAATAACAATAATAATAATAATAATAATAATAATAATAATAATAATAATAATAATAATAATAATAATAATAACCTTGCAAAGTTAAGGCCATAAGGCCTTCTCTAACACTTAGCCAGAAATAAAACTGAGATAGAAAGAATGTTGCAAGTATACTAAATATAGTACACAAAAATTGAAATATATACTAAATAATACAATGTAAACAATAACTCAATCGTTGGCTAACTTTTAAAATATCGTAACTGCATTTGAGGAAATTGTACAAGAGGGCAAAATAACTTCGTATGCTTTTATACCCCAACTAACAAATGTTATGCATTTGTTAATTATAAAATATACAAATATTTGCAGACTTATGAGATGTTATCAGCAGACCCATTTTGAAAATATACACAGATTTCGACATTTGGTAAAATTTAAACTTACGGGGTTTTAGAAGTAGGCCTAAGTCGACGATATAATTATGACATAGGGAGAACGAAAAAGCATATTATGTAATAGAATGTGAACAGTAGCCTAAGTCAAAATGGGTGAGACAAATTAGTGTAATGTATATAAATATAAAACAATAATAATAAAAATATATTGAAGTATTACAGAGCATATAATAAACACAATTTTTATGTATACACACATACACAGAATGAAAATTATGATAATAAGTAACAAGAGTTCTCGCGTGATAGACATAACATGATAGGCATTATAGGGAAAATGATAGAACAGGAAGAAAATAAAATAAAATAAATGTCACTAGAATATCTAAATGTAGATAACACGTAGACATATTATAATACTTGTCATAACAGTAAGTTAGTTTGGCAACTCGTCTTCAGATATTATTTTAACTTAGATTTAAAAGATTTCAAGATTCGGCAGCCCTTGACTTCAAGTGGCAGAGAGTTCCAATGACGAGAATAAGCAACAGTGAAGGATGAGGAATACAGAGATGATGTGTGGAGTGGAATTTCTAGCGTGTTATTACGTTGTGATCGACTATGTATTGATGTTATATATGATAGCGAGAGAGAATATGGAAACGGAGGAATAAATAAGATGGGGTTGAACTTGTGTATAATTCGATATAAGAGAGAAAAAGAATCCAAATTTCTCCTCTTATGTAACCTAATTAAGGACAGAGGGTTATAAGAAGAACTGTGTGTTGAAACGTTCTCCAGAGTTTGTGTAACTAGAAAAGTTAATACGTATATAAAAATCATCAGCAAATTCTCTAGAAGTATAGTTTGACGATGCACCGATTAATATTATGTCAGAAGGATAGTTAATGTGTCCAAAGATGACTTGAAGACATGGTTTCAAGACGTATTCTGGCCAAATAGGTATACGTAGCATTATCTTCTCTACCAAAGTGATCAAATACGCCTACATATTTCGCTCTGAAAGCTGTTCATTTTAACAATAAAATAATATTTCTTAAATACACTGGAATTATTCAACCACTGAACGTTGGATTTCTATTTTATTTTTATTTATTTATTTTATTGGGTTATTTTACGACGCTGTATCAACAACTCAGGTTTTGGATTTCTATGAATGTACGAAATATTCTAGAAGTTTGTCACGGTTAAAGTCATTTTCTTTTATGCTCTCTGGGGAACTTTATTTTATTCAGAATTTTCGCACTCTCAAGTCTGTGCTAATCATTCTACTCTCTTTATTGAACATGCTTTCTTCAAGCCTGGGAATGTTGAATAGAATTCAGATCGATTCAAGGTTCCAATCAAATATTACTTTCATTTCGCAATCGCAGAAGGTAGTGAAAAAGAAAATTTTACTGCTCACAACATAGCTTAATTGGTATATTTTACATTAAAATAATGTAATAATAATAATAATAATAATAATAATAATAATAATAATAATCCACAGACATTGAAAATAAACTTGACTTAATGTAATCTGCCAGTGCCATAATTTTTATGTCACATAAATCGACTTTCCCTGGTACTCCACATCTTTAAAGTGGTATTTGTACATAAAGTATCTTTACGTCTCACGCAATTATTATTGGTTCTATTGCAGGATTTGAAAACGAAATTTCTATTAAAAAATTTTCAAGTTGTTCAAAAATTATTATTTTGGTATCATATGGGTCACGTGTTGTTCTAATTTAATTTCTTGAGAAATTAATTTAATTTATGTATTTTTATTTTATATCTACATTTCTAACTTCATATTGTGTTATATTGTAACTCAATTTCTACAAGAGAATTTTTTGTTTTGTACAACATTTATCAACTGCTATACCGGGTGACGCATTTAAAACAGGCCACCTAAATAACACGGCCATTTGTAGTGATAGAAGACAAATCTTCATACGAACTGTTTGGCGTGAAGGGGTGGTATAGATATTTGTTTGATAGGTGCAGATGTACGGAAGATACGGAAACCAACTTCAGTATTTTAAATGGCTTGATAAGATTTGTTATTTACCATTTAATAGTGTCTTTGAAGACGCATACAAAAACTGTGTTTTAGTAGTCATTGAAGATAACTACAGGTTAATTATGAACAATATAACTACTGAAGCTTTCCTGGCGACGTGATAATTCGAAATTTTCTCGGTGGATCACCAACTTATGACCTGGCTGGAAGCCCGAGAAAATCTCGAATTATGAACAATATGTTTGTTAAATAAAAAGTCAATCATTTCTGTAACTTACTTATATCATTTGTTCAGAATTACATCATGTGTTCAAAGTGGTGACCATGATGCAAAGAAATTCTGAGCGAAAAACATTGCACGTTGAATTTCATCAGAGCTTATCGCCTACATGCATGTATTGTACGCTCTTTTATGTCTTCGGGGCTCGTCGGTATTTCTTAGTACACTGCTTGTTTTAATTTTCCCCACAAATAAAAGTCTATTGGTGTTAAGTCTGGTGAATGTGCAAGCCATTTTGTGTCTTCTTGTACACATACACATAAAGAAAACAGTACAACGAGTTGAGTGTTTGTTTACACTGAAAATGTATGGTTGAAATTAATTAGTTTTTCATAATCTTTGACCTTCAACTATCATCAATGGCCATCAAAATACAGTAGTTGTGTGCGCCTTCGAATTTGCTATTAAAGAGTAAATAATAAATCATATCAATTCATTTAAAATAATGAAGTTGACTTCCAAATTTTCTCTACACCTGCCCTTATGAAACAAATAGGCCTATCTATACCACAATATGTCTCACTCACTTCACGCCAAACAACTTTTGTCTGAAGATTTGTCTTCAATCACTACAAGTGGCTGTGCTATTCAGATGGCCTGTTTTAAATGCCACACCCTGTATTTATCTAGCGTCTGAGTAAGATGAAGACAATAATGCCGGCGAAATGAGTCCAGGGTCCAGCGCCGAAAGTTACGCAGCACTTGCTGTTAATGGGTTGAGGGAAGACCCCGAAAAAATCTTCAAACAGGTAACTTATCAAAAGCAGGATTTGAACACGGGCCCGCTCGTTTCATGATCAGACATGCTAACCGTTACTCCACAGCGGTAGACACAAGATATGTTAAATGTTTTTTGAACCGAACTATAAAAATATCGTAACTCTATAGCAAACAATATTTTAAATCAAACTAAATAGTTTCTACTAATTCAGAGAAACCCCACATTACAAGCAACTGATAGTTTTCTAAGACTAACCCAAATTGGAGTGTAATGGAAACCTGGTAACTTGGGTTTAAGCGTTGACTATGAATAAGAGAATATTGCTCCATTTTGTCATTATATACATTCAGCCATTAAAATAAATTAATGGATTTCATTATGTATTATAAACGGTATAATTAAAATGTGGGTAGTTGGGTACCGAACCCATAAAAAGCTGCAGACTCTTACCGCAAGTTAGCGTCATCGTTAAGTGCTTTGAGGTTCAACAAATCTGTTTACGCGTGGGACGCGAACAACGCTAACATGTGTTTTCGAATACTCCTTCCATTATGCATTTCATAGCTGTAACTCTGGCCATAACCTGTGTGTTAATGGCTTTCTTCGGACTACATTCAAGTATTTCAAACGTGTAGTATTTTATACGCTTTCTAAATGGTTATCTGTTCTCTAAGTTGTAATGCAGTATTAAGTGAAAATTATATTCAGCATAGAAGGAAAGAGGAGACTTGAGCCCACATCTTTCTGAGAAAAATCTTCCTATTCAAATCGGTTCATAGTAAGACACAAACAGAATTTTCAACTAATGTTTTGTCACACATATAGAGTGTTAATTAAGTATGCGTTATTGTTAGTGACATAATATATTATTAATTTCACTAAAAAATATTATGTACAACAGTTGTTGCAAATAATTCAATATGTTAGGAAAGGTCGTCTTCTTACGGCAGGAATGTATAAGAAAAAGCGGGTGAACTACCTTCGATTCTTTCGCGTGCTATCTGACTGTAATATAGTCCTATGTTGTACAAATAGGAGCGATCAAAATGCAAGGGTGGACAAAATTAACTTTATAAAATCGAATTCAGAAAGTCTTTTTACTTTTGTTTACACATTTTAAATAAATACAATGCAATAATTATTTCACAGCAGAAGATATTGTATGTATACAGTTTTGAATAACTGATAAAATGTTCCTTGTACATTACAATACGGAATTAATAACTTAAAAATAACAGCGTTCACTAATACAACTTTCGAAACTGCTGGAATAATATATCACTGTCGTCATAATAGAAAATAATAAATAATTGGTTAAATGGCGATCTTACTCGTGTTAATTGTGTAAGCGTGTGCGGCTTACAGCTGTTTCGGTGTTTCTTCACACCATCCTCAGAGCCTACTAGATCTCGGCGTCATCTCGAACTTCGCTGCCTGTTGTGTGGGTGCGTTCGATTGTTGAAAAGTGTTGAAATGTGGTATCAAATAGTGTGTGTGTTCTGAAATTGATCTGTGTGTTGAGAATTTGATCAGGGTGCGTTTTAGTGTGCCTGTATATTTCATATTGTTCTAGTGTGTTGAGTTTCTGGTTTTTGGGTTGTATGTGTAGAATTTCCATGTCTGTATTTATGTTATTGTATGTGTGGTTAGCATTAGTTATGTGTTCGGCATATGTAGATGTATTGTGTCCTCTGGTTATTGCTTTAATGTGTTCTTTGTATCGAGTTTGGAATGATCTGCCTGTCTGTCCAATGTAGAAACCGTCGCAACTATTGCATGTGAGTTTGTATACGCCTGTGTGGTTATATTTATTTGTTTGCGTTGTTTGTTTGTTGAGATGTCTTTATAGTGTGTTTTCTGTTCTGTATGCTATGTTCTATTTCTGTTTTTTGAATGAGGATGCGATCTTGTGTGTGTTTTTGTTTTCGTATGTTAGTGTGATGTATTTCTTGTGTTGTTGTGTTTGTGTTGTGTTTTGTGTGTTTTTGTGTTTGTTGAGTTTTTGTTTTGTCTTCCTTATGATGTTGTCTATTATGTTTGGGTTATAACCATTTTCTTGTGCTATGTATTTGATTATGTTCACTTCTTCATTGTAGTGTTGTTGGCTCATGGGTATGTTTAGTATTCTGTGTACCATTGTCCTGAATGCAGCATGTTTGTGTTATGTGGGGTGATTAGATGTGTTTTGTATGTGTGTGGTGGTAGTGGTTGGTTTTCTGTATATTTTGAAGGTGTGTTTGTTGTCAACTTTTGTTATGGTGATGTCTAGGAAATTTATGGAATTATTGTTTTCGAGTTCCAGTGTGTATTGGAGTTTTGGGTGTATTTTGTTTATGTATTGGTGTAGTTTGTGTACACAACAGGCAGCGAAGTTCGAGATGACGCCGAGTTCTAGTAGGCTCTGAGGATGGTGTGAAGAAGCACCGAAACAGCTGTAAGCCGCACACGCTTACACAATTAACACGAGTAAGATCGCCATTTACTCAATTATTTATATTCAAGTATTAAAAGCAGTGTACGAAAGATTCAACATGGAGAAAATAATACTCTTAAGCGAAAATAAATCTTTCAAAATAAAATTTCGTCAGAATTTCTTCTTCAATTTCAGCCTCACATCAGCCTCATTACGTATCGCAAAATGATATTTAAAGGAGTAAATCTAAGCATAGGGCGTTTATGATCGAATAGCTTGGCCTTTAATCTTGGCTTTGTTAGGTTCATAAAAACCTACCGGTATGTATGTACATCTTAAAATCGTGATATAGGGCTACTAATTTTAGCTGCACATTTACGAATCTTCAGACACAACTCATAGTTAAAGGATTGCAAAAGCTAAAGAAGTCCTTGTCATTACACGTACATTTCAGCAGTGCAATATGTGAAAAATAAATTAATTTTAGCTGCAAATCTGGAGGAAAATTTCCTGGATTTGCAGTGTGTGAGCAACAAAAGAGCTCTAATTTATGTTGAATCATTTCCATTTAACATCTTTGAATACTTCATTTCTTAATAATGCAATGTTTTGCACATATTTAGGACCGTATATCTCCTCCTTATATAATACATCACTGTTCCACTTAACGTATGCATGGACAACCTTTGCACCGCTGCCCCTGTTCCGGTGCTTTCTAGTAGGGGAAGAAAAGTGACCCGTGCGCAAAGTGTTCTGCCCGCTCGCGCTGCACGCTTCAGTCCGTACGAGCTTGAATATGCACTTCTGTCTTATGGTAAATGCATAATCACAAAGAGAGTTATAACATGTACGATTTCTATTTTGAGGGGTTTCTCTACCAATACTTCAAAAACTACTTTCGAATGATGACAAAATAGGCCTTCTTGATAAGTAATCATAACATTTTCGGATATGTCAGAATACTGTAGATAATTCACGACTTTTTTGGCCTCTAATAGCCAACGATGTAAATTTCATTTTCTGATTTAGGACAACCTTAAGAACAGATTCATTAACTGCTGATTATCATACATTCTTGAACTTAATGAGTAGCACAATGTCATAAATTCAAGTTCATTTTTCATTGAGATTTCGATAATAGATTATTAAAGTTTACATTTTAAGATATCAATTAATGAAGCACCTGGTCTTCAAATAAATACTGCAGCTTTATATTATTTTGTTGATTTTAAATACAACTCCTTGGACAGTAAGCTTGACATTAGCTTGCTATCTCGCAAGCTATTTATATCCAGGCACGAGCTGTACGCGGAACTTAATGAGTAGCACAATGTCATAAATTCAAGTTCATTTTTCATTGAGATTTCGATAACAGATTATTAAAGTTTACATTTTAAGATATCAATTAATGAAGCATCTGGTCTTCAAATAAATACTGTAGTTTTGTATTATTTTGTTGATTTGAAATACAACTCCTTGGACACTACGCTTGACATTAGCTTGCTATCTCGCAAGCTATTTATTTCCAAGCACGAGCTGTACGCGGAACTCTTTGCCTCTCTTACCTGTCTCTGACCCGGATTCACTTTCATCTTGATGTTGATTACAATCCGCTTTGAAACTCGGGCAAATAATTAGATTAATACTGTTTTTAATCAGACTTTTTTTTTTCCTTTAAAAAAAGAACCTTGTTTCACACTCTGCCCGTTGATACAATTAGCTTATATTACTCAATTCAAGCTTGCTTACCTAATAAAAATATAGATATCACACTTAACACAGTGATACCAACGTCAGCATCACAAAATAAAATAAAGGAAAAGGTAGATAGTGCTGCAGACTTCAAAACACATGTGCACTAAATATGATGAATGTAAATTGATTATATGTTTTGCTAGATAATTAAGTACTTCCTTCAGAGCAGTAATTGTCTGCTGCAAGGCTTTCCTATTCTTAAGGCCGTTCTATGAGAAACAATGTAATATAGGTCTTTGCGACATAAATTGCATGTTGTCACATATTTCTTCTTAACATTTCCTGCTTAACATTTATACATTGTCGTTTGATGTTCAAGATACATCATAACCATTTCACGAAAGCTACAGTCTCGATTTCGAATCATTCCTAGGACATCTGTGTTTATAAGAAATGTCAAAAAATGGGCATATCATATTATCTACAACTAACCGGGTTCCAATAACGGCGGATCCCATTGAAATTTGTGGTGGACAAAGAAGTTGTTTGGTGGTGGGTTTTCTCGAGGTACTCAAAGTTTGCCCTATCTGCATCCCATCATTTTTCCATTCATCAAAGTCGTATGGTCCCATTGTGTACATCGAGAGCAACACTGTGGCGGCCTGCGGCATGAAAATTATACAGTTACAGCACTTCACTAATGGTGGACGCTTTGATAAATTACGGCTATTGCCGTTGAATTAATTAACTTAATTAATTAATTAATTCATTCATTCATTCATTCTGCCCAGGTCTGATCTTGCATTGCAAACCTAGCATTCTATTGTTATTATTGTTGTTGTTATTATTATTATTATTACTATTATTAATTGTAATTATTATTAATTGCCATTATTGAGTGTAATTAGTTAACACTGCCACCGGGTATTTACCCATTTGCAGTGTGAATACATATATTACATACATACATACTACATACGTACATACGTACATACATACATACATACA
Organism: Periplaneta americana; assembly: GCF_040183065.1. NCBI lineage: Eukaryota > Metazoa > Arthropoda > Insecta > Blattodea > Blattidae > Periplaneta > Periplaneta americana. Next base: position 23,969,058 of record NC_091125.1, read on the forward strand.
TACATACATACATACATACATACATACATACATACATACATACATACATACATACATACATACATACGTACGTACATACATACGTACATACATACGTACTCCCTTATTTTCCGCCTTCTTCTTACTCTTCGCATACGAACCATATATCTTAATGTTGTGTATCATCTGATATCTTCTTCTGCCCCGAACGTCTCTCCCGTTCACCATTCCTTTAGGTGCATCCTTCAGTAGATTCTGCAGTCTCTTCTCAGTCAGCGACCCAACCAATTCCTTTATCTCTTCCTGATCAGTTTCAACATTATTCTTTCTTCACCCATTCTTTCTAGTATAGCTATTAATGGAAGGGATATGATATTTGAACTTTATTCAAGATAGATAGCTGTAAGATTCTTTGTCACAAAATTCAGCTGATGTGGCAACTGTGGAAAGTGACGATGACTCATACAACCGCTATGTTAAATGACAAGGAAAACGAAAACAGGTTTAAGGATATATTTGTAACAATTAGCTCTGGAGGGCAGAGGAAGATACAAATAATAATAGACTCCCGAGGGCACGGAGAATACTGCATATAGGAATGGAAAAAGATTTTTTTTTGTCACATCAAGTAGGCGTGGCTGATTCAGTCGATTTTAAATCCGCTCTGGAATTCGCTGACTTGAGAGGAATTTTGTTCATTCTTGTTTTGCCTCTCTCGCTTTCGTCGAAGCTCGCATAACCTGAGATTTTTTGAACCTTTGAGAAGAGTTCCACTTTATTCCAAGTGAAATTACATTCGTGCAGAAGCTTCAAGACTGCTCATGAATTTTTAATTATATACACAACATTTGTCTCTATGAGCTAATGACTTGCACTTATCATTAAAAACCGGCAAAGAAGCACTCCAGTGCATGACAGTTTTATGTTTCGCTCGAGTTTTCATCTCAGTTTGTAAGTATTTCAGTCCCCCAGCACTTCATTTTGTTTACAAACTCATTTCATACATAATATATGACAACAGTGAGAACAGTGTACGAGTATTATACAGTAATATTATAACGTATGTGATATAATCTGTGACTTTTAATGCTTATTTTCTACATTGTAAGAATGACTGCTTTGTGGAAATCATGATTTTTATTGTAAGGTTGTTATGCCTATTATTCTTAATTCCTTATAAGTTATTTCTATAATGAAAACAGATTTTTTTTAAATATAGAAATTAGTGAATGCAGTATTCATTTTCTTACGTTAAATCAAGATAATCTGTGTTGTGCAATCCTACAATAATAATAATAATAATAATAATAATAATAATAATAATAATAATAATAATAATAATAATAATAACAACAACAGCAACAACAATAATAATAATAATAATAATAATAATAATAATAATATAATAATAATAACAAAATCTATTAACTTGTCTGTCCAGTGCCGTATCTTAATTTACTCTGTGAAGGCCCCGTAGTGAGCCTACTCGTCTCTTCAACGAAGTCTTAAGGCTGTTCACAATAAACCGGAAACGGAAACGACAACAAAAACGAGAACGGAAACAATGTGTTAAAATGAATGTATTTTAATGTGAGCATTGACAATAGTTAATTGTGAATACTCACATTTAAATGCATTTATTTTAACAATATTTCCGTTCTCGTCGTCGTTTTTGTTCCCGGTTTATTGTGAACCAGCCTATACTCTACCCAAGGGTCTTACGTCGTCGGGAAGTCCAATCACTGCTTGATATGGTAAGTCATTGTTAAGACTCCTGTGATGGCTGAGTGGTCAGACCTTCAGCCTGTCACACAGATGATCCGGATTCGAGTCCCGGTCAGGCAATTAAAACTCCAAAGTGACATTTGTGGGGGACAAGGTCGCAGTTGACGTTTTTCTCGGGTTTCTCCGGTTCCCCCATATTAGGCATCAGCATCATTCCGTCAACATTTCATCAGTTCTTCGTCATTCCATAACATTTCCCGGACGCCGGCTGGCGACGCACAGAAGGGATTCGCTTAGGAACGAGTGGGATGGCTTGCTCGAAACCTGCAGCGAACCTCAGTGTAGTTAGCCGATGTGGGTTTGGGAATGCGCCTAGTTTGAGGGTTAGAGCAATAGATCGTTAATTCGCCCCACCAACTTGGTTTAATTGAAATTGTGCACTATTGGGTTAGACTTAAATAGGTTCCTATGTTTTACAGCCCACTGATATTTTGAGACATATCTGAGTGTATGTAATTGCATGTAAGAAGTGTTCGAAAACATATAGTATTACAATTATAGATCTTGTATATCTGAAAATTTAAAATATTACGGATGTGGATATTTGTACTGTAAATGAAAATGTTAATGAGAATGTTATGTTGTTATGTACAGGGACATCATTTTATTTTTACTTCAATTTTTATTGTACCTGAGTTTTTGAATGTACTTCACTCCCACCCCTTCCACTAAGGAAGTTCCAACTCCACACAGAACCAAGACCGCAGATAGTAAGCAGTACTGAGTTACTGAGTATAGTATGTTCCAGAAATATGTTCGCGTTTTCCAGTGACGAAAGAGCTTTCAATATTGAATCATATTTTCGCACAGGTACTGTCCGTTTGCCTACGTCGCATCCCGATTTCCCCCACCTGCTTCTGCTCGCCCCTTTATAAAAGCTGGGCTGTCTTAGCTCTTTTCTGAAAACATTAATTTCTCTTAGGAATTGGAAGTTTACGTAATATTATACAGCTGTTTAATTTAAGTTAAATAAAAGAGCCTCGTTAAGTAATTAACTGTCACGTGATTTCCTCCCTTTCTACAATCCTGCGGCATAACCACTTGGACGGACAGTAGATAGCATGTCTGAGTGATTTTATATTTTCGGGTCGGGCAGAAGTGAAGATTGAATTTACAGTACGTAGAGTAGGTACAGAATTATTTCAACATGAGTTACTAGTACGAAGGACGAAACTGGCAATTGGAATTAGATGCAATAGTCTATAGTGCGATAATATGCACAAAAGAACTGAAGCCTGTATCGAAATGAACGGCCACCATTTTCAAAATTGTGTTTAAAAATTCATATTATGATTATTTTTCAATTTAACTTCTTTCTCTATATTGTACGCTAATGTGCTGTAGACAGTATAATATACATTGCATAATGAATACGTTCGCATGGATAACTCACTTCGTGAGTAAAAACACTTATTCTTAATACAGTACTGTACTTTGATTAAAGAAAAACCTAATGAAAATTATCAAACTCAAAATCGCGATATTTTCCTAATTTACGTAAACGGATGAACTACTTTTCTTCCTTCCTATACCTAGTAGAGTGATTTGTGTTTTACGCCAGTATCATCGAACTCCAGTCCTGGAGGGGGGAGCAAGCGGTGTTTCCGGTTCTCTAAAGGTATAGACAGGTTAATATTAAAAATGTTAGTAAAAATAAAATGATGTCCCTGTATATAAATTGACTATAAAATAACAAAACAAGAATATGAACAAAATTAGTAACAATAAGATCTCAATTGATATTGGGGTAAGGACTGACTGCGCAAGAGACTGAAAGCCACTTTATAAAGTAATAAAATATTTAAGTAATTGGTCTTAATACCATGACGTAGAGTACGAATAAAAGGTTTGAAAACAAAACAAACTGGGCCGTGATTGTTACATTCTTCACACCGCAGCGTAATGCTAAAAGATATTTTTGTCTTAATGTGGTTACAGAATTCTCTTCTTTAAAAAATTTAATTAAAATCCGCATATTTGGTAAATGTTTATGAAATTGTTTCAACCACAGGTGAACCTCGTGAGATTGCCTCAGAGGCATGCAGCTGTTTCATTGAACCACCCTGTGGGCGGAATAAAGTAATATCCGCCTCGTTGGTGCCCGCACCCGCATCCACAAAGCCACATCCGACTATGATATTCACAATTACCGATAGCATTTTTCTGTACGAAAATTAAAATGCTATAATCATAGCACGCTTATGAGGCAAAGCTTTAGTTGGGATAGCAAACACAACATCACATTACTGGTGCTGGACTTCTATATTTTCTCGTAGAAATGGGTTGATTGTATGTATAACTGTATACATACTACAATAGTATAACTTCTCTTTTTGTCGGCTCTATTTACGGTACAATTCTGTGGTGTTCGGGTAAAGGGGTATAAGTCTTTTTTTTTGTCCAGGTGGAATTTTGTTCCCCAAGTTAAATTATACAAGTGGGTGTGCAAAAATCAAAGAATACTAGCAGTTGATGTGTTTTATTTGTGTAGAAAATTATTTGTAATAAGTGTTCCAAGTTTAATATTCATTTATCTACGAACTCATTTTTATGACATCTCCCTTTACCCAAACACCACAGAATTAGACTACTAATTTTTAATCTCTTCCAGAATATAGACTTTTGTCCTACGCTTAGTATCATTATAGAATGAAAAATTAACCATCTTGATTTCTCGCTTTCACAATATATGATGTATGTATGTATGTATGTATGTATGTATGTATGTATGTATGTATGTATGTATGTATGTATGTATGTATGTATTTTATTCACACTGCAATGGGTATATACCCGGTGGCAGTGGTAACTAATTACACTCAATAATGACAATAATACACTTATTAATTAAAAATACAATTAATAATAATACTAATAATTAATACTAACAATAATTAATAATAATAATAATAATAATAATAATAATAATAGTAATAATAACAATGAATATACTAAATTAAATGAACCGATCACTTATAACAACATTTGAAATAAATCTAATTTGTATCTTAAAACAAAGATCGAACTAAAACCCACGAGTATGATATGTTCATATCTGCACAAGTACCTTTCAAAATTACACTCATTTCGCTGTAAACTCACTCACTGCACTGGAACTACGACACATTTCACTGATTCTATCCTGATTTCACTAACACTTCAAAAACATTTCACTGTTCAAATACTTTGCACTGCCACTATAAACTATAAAGCTTCACTGACAGGAACACGTTTCACTTACACAGCACACTTCACTGACACGACATACTTCTTCACTGATACAACACACTTCACTGACACAACATAATTCTTCACTGATACAACACTTCAATAACAACATATCATTTACACCCTTTAAATACTGTGTATAATTACCGTCTATTAGTAAAGTCCTTAAGCCTATTTTTAAATACATTTTTGGTTGTTGGTAAAGCCTTTAGTAAGTCCGCAGGTAAAGCATTCCAGTCCCTGACAGTACGATTGAGAAAAGAAAACTTTCCAGTGTCCGTCCTCTGCCTTCTTTTCCTCAATTTATATGAGTGGTCGTTCCTTGAAGAGTAATTTGGTGGCTGCAACCTATTTTTTATTTCTCTCCAAGCAGGCTCACCTCTGTATGTTTTGAACAGTGCGCATAATCGAATTCGTGTTCTCCTGTCCGTGAGTGTGTCCCATTTTAATGGTGAATTTTTCCGACAACACTTAAGAGCTCGCTTTTTAATCTTTTCCAGTGTCTTAATAGGTTCTAATCTGTAAGGATCCCAACATGCAGCACCATATTCCATTACAGGACGTACTAGTGATTTATATGCAATCTCTTTGGATTTATCAGAACCTTTTCTTAGTACCCTCATCACGAAGTGTAACGCTCTCCATGCTTTTCCCGCTATGTCTGTAACGTGTTCTCCCCCCCCCCAGCCGAGATCGCTGCTAAATGTTATTCCGAGGTATTTACATTTGTTAACTTCCGGAATGGTTTCACCCCCTAACGTATACGATGCGACTATTTTATTTCTTTTCCTTGTAAATCTGATGGCTTTGCTCTTTAGAGAATTTATTTTCATTTTTTTGGCTATTGCCCAATCGTTTATATACGAGTAATACATAATGAAAAAGTATGATTTTTCCTTCTAAAACATACAGTTTAACCTGTACGCTCGGCGCAGTGGATAGTTAAAGAATGTAGAGTGTTTCGCAAGGTCACATATTTATCTTCCCTTGTGACTGGCCCGTAGAGGGAGGACACTGACTTTGGCTTGTTTACATCCTCAAGATATCAACTGCGCTGTCTGTACAGTAAGACAGGAACTCTACGAGGGATTTCCAATTGTGTCTTCTTCAATGGGCAAACTATGAATATTCTTCCTAGATATTTCTGTAACTCTTTTTAAATATAAGCTATATATTATGCATTTATATGTGTACGTACGTATTTAACCCATCGTTCTGATGCCGGGAACGTAAGTACCCCGTCAGAGGCAGAGGTACAAGTGTTAAGTGTCAAACGGTACTTCGTATACAATAAATTAAGATACTTGTTGGACGCGAGAGAGGAGAAATTTGGTCCAGATGCTCTAATTTAGACTTGAAGGTCTTTAACTTGCCGGGACACGGAACGCAAGAGTTAAAAGTTCCTCCGGGAGGACTTGCGCTCCCAATTTTTGCGTCCTAAATATCCATCGACTGCAGCCAGGATTGAACTCGCAACTCTTGTACAAAAGAAAGCGCTTTACTCCAATACCACTGGTAGTGATTTAAATATACATACTGCCAACACTTCATTCCAATACCACAGACCAACATGAGTTTATTAATTTTAATGTAAAATAATATTTCTGGAGTAAAATTTATTAATTCTATACATATAAGTTACTGTTTTTGTGGAGAAGGTTATCAAACATTATTATTTCCAAGAGGATGATAGGCATTTACATATTCGTTGTAACCGCAAAATCTGTTTATTTGTGACTTACTGATCCAAAAATATATGGAAAATCTTTCCCCATTGACATAAAAAAACTGGGATTTATAGAAGTCTCCTCTACATGTGTCCTGAGTCTTTCATGACTTAGTAATTTATTAACTGACATCTACTGCCTGTGCATCATAATCAACAAAGTAAAACTGTTTCACCTCGATACTTTAATAATTGTGATTATTTTATCCAAAGTATTGTACAGCTCATGCATTTTGTCAAGGCACTCCCCAACTCTTCCTACAGAGCTGCGCACGAGATCGGATGAGTCTATTTACCAATTACAGGGGAATGGGTTACTCTTTGCCTTGAAGTCGGTAGACACACGCCCAACCTTCCCTTCTACTCCTACCCCCTCAACAGAAACGTTGTTCCCGTACTGCACATCGCGGGTGTCTCGACAAAATGCATACGTTGTACATCCATGTGCTTCTCTTTCCTGTCATGTCGGTTATCTCGTACTGATATATGACTAAAATCATAAGTTTAAAAATATTTTAATTGAAAAATGATCAATGAATTGTTTCATAACCATCCTTTATGAAATCTATATGAAATACATTCATAAGTATTTTGACTCCATGGTTAGGTTATCGCCATATTACACGTTCACCGCTTAAGATAGCATAGGACAAACACAAGGCTGTGAAACAGACTAGTTCAAATGGTAGATGGAGAAATGTCTACTTTCCCGTCGACAATCTAAACCATGTCAGTTGGATTTGTTAGCTATAAATTCTACAGCTTGCGTTACAAGTTAGAGCATATACAGGAGACTAAACAGGGTCCTTTTGAGAGATAAATCGGGGCAGTGATTTATACATAAATTCTAGTATCATTGTTATCTTTTGTGAACGGGTTTTGAGAAAAGTGACATTTTTAGTTGAATGTTTAATGCGTATTCTAGGAAAACAGGGAACGTTCTAGAGATGCCATTGGGGGATTCTGTACCACGAAATATGTCCTTTATTGGTGCTGCATAACAATGACGGTGCTGCGTAATTTCATTCCAGATCGGTAGCAAAATGTGTCCCAGGAAGACGTGGCAATCGTGCATTCATTGACGGCAGAAACAAGTCGGAAGCAAGACTACAGCGGGAAGAAAGAAATACACCGCCATTAATGTCCGTCTGTGATGAGTTAATAATAATAATAATAACAATAATAATAATAATAATAATTCTTTATTTATACTGGCAGAGTTAAGGTCATAGGGCCTTCTCTTACACTCTACCAGGTCACAAAGTATACAAGCAGTTAAAATTTAACAAAAAGTAAGTATTCTGTTCTGAAAGTTGAAACACAATGCGAAACTTTTAAGTTTTATGGTTTTCCAAGAAAACTTCCACCTTGTTGTTAACTCATCTTCCTAGCATATGAAATACTTTTCTGGGATTCGTCCCCCTCATCCCTTATAAAATAGCCTTGTTTACATTGTGTGCAAGTGAAGAACGTAACTAGTTTCTGTACTTAGTTTGTATATGAAGGTTGTGTGTTTAGTTTGATAAAGAAAAAAATCAGTTTTCTGTGATTTGTGAAAAGTGTAAACTCCATTGTGTTATATGGGAATTTGAAAGGTAAACTCGTTAAAACGTTTGGATTTGAATTGAACGATCGTGAAGAAGTGCTTGACAGACAAAAAGTTTTTTCGTGTTTAGTGACGCAGGAACATTGTTGCTAAACATAGATCGACAATTAATTCGGAGCATGTGAATGCACTAACATGTTTAAAATCATGGATGAAGCAGTATTAACTGAGTCTTCATATTTTTTGTTATTTTTGTTTGTCTTTTGAGACAATTGACACAATAAATTATAAGCCTCATAATAAATATCTTAGTAAGTAATTAAAATAATTGGTTTGTAATATAACGATACAATATATACAGATATACAACATTTAAAACTTATGCTTATCACAGTTGTGCTTGTTAAATTTAAAAATAATTGTCTATTACAGTATATTAAAACATTTTTAACTCGATCAAAATTCGATTAATCTATCGATTAATCGATTAAATTCAAATAGTTGATCGACTAAATATTTTGATCGATCAACAGCACTATTAATTATACTGGGTGAATAGATTGTACAGATACCATAACGCGGCAACATAGGCTCTCGACGGAGCCGCTGACAGACTCCATCAAGCAAAGAGCACGTAATAGGTAAAACGCAGCACAGTTGCGAGTTCAATACAACACAAATTGTTGATGTAAAATATATTAGTTAAATATAAGCTGTTAGAACATCATCATTTACTCCATCTAAGAAAAGAAATTCTGAAACAATCTTCCTTCTTGTTCCAAATATCTGTAGCATCTGTTTGATGTAAGAAGTGAGACATTACTCGCTGCAGTTCCCGTACCGTCCCGTGACGTCTCCTTTTTTTTTTATTGACAAAATACAAGCATGCCCCATTACAAGGTAACATTACATGCTGTTCTTACATTACATTACACTTTATTTACATAGTTTTCTTGTTTTACCAATATACTTAAAATTGTGCAAATCTAGCCTTTCAGGTAAAGCTCCCTGTAAAGCAGATTTGAATAATTTCAAGGGAAAAATTGTTCCGGGGCCGGGTATCGATCCCGGGACCTCTGGTTGAACGTACCAGCGCTCTTTCCAACTGAGCTACCCAGGAACTCCACCCGACACCGTCCCTTGAAATTATTCAAATCTGCTTTACAGGGAGCTTTACCTGGAAGACTAGATTTGCATAATATATACGTCACTGTGTACGTTAACAGAAAACCACAATTCCAAGTCCCACAGAGATTGTGTGCACTCGATGTGGGTCTCTGGCGTTTCGTCAGCCCACGCGAGTTGTGTGGATATAAAGGGAAAAGTTGAGACAGTGTCGGGTGGAGTTCCCGGGTAGCTCAGTGGTAGAGCGCAGCTCTGGTACGTTCAACCAGAGGTCCCGGGATGATACCCGGCCCCAGAATAATTTTTCCCTTGAAATTATTCATACTTAAAATTGATTTGCTAATGTGATTAGTTATCTATGCATTTATTTTCACTGAGGTTATTACAGTCTAAAAGAGTGAATGAACTTATTAAAGACTTTCAAGTGCTTATGCGTTAACTGTTGGTTAGTTGTTGGCCAGGTGTCTCCTTTGTTTCGTATCTCTGCTATCAGATCCTGTCTCTGCGTGCGTAGATTCCTTCATTCGTAGATCAGATGGTTGACGGTTTGGTGTCCCATGTTACAGGTGCAATTAGGGTCAGCTATGATATGAAATCTGTGGAGGTAGTGTCTTGTCTTTCCGTGTCCAGTCACCATTGCTGTGAAGTCTGGTGAAAGGGCAAATTTATCTTAAGCCTCTCTTTTGTTGAGCTGTTCCATCTGTCTTGCCATTCTTGGAGACCGATTTCCTTTATGTCGGTTAAGATTTGTGATTTTGGAATTTTGGCGTATACTGAGTTTTGTTCCATTTTCGCTGCCTCTTTAGCCAATTGGCACTACACCGCGCTGACAACATGGTTAGGGAAGCATACATGGTGAGAAAATCTAGTGTTGGTCCAAAGACACCCTCCCCTACACCTCATTGGATTGTACGTCGGTATGAAAGAGTAGTTTAAATAGGCAAAGATTAAATATTGCAGGGGAATTGTGAGAATCTGTTTTCGATTATCAGAAATTCGCCTTTGACTTGTCAGGAATTGGCTCCGGGCCTCCGGCGTCGAAAGCCTATCCTATCACATTATTCGATAATTTGCTTGTATATAAACACGGAAGTCATGTACGTGGAGAACACGCGAATTGTGACATAACATCGTGATAACGAGCAGCAGTCGACGCCTTGTGTGGCTTTGTAATGTTTTCAGCTTTAAGACCTGGTAACGCTCCGAAATATTGATTCTATACAGCGAAATCAGAGTATGCGCTTTAATGTGTTACACGCGTTGGTAATTTAATAGCGATTAAATAGCTAGTAGAGGTGTAGTAACGATCGTTTGGAAACTCACTGAATTTAAATCATCCATCTCCGGTTTGTGACATACAACGTTCGATAAGCATCCAGGGAGATGACCCCAGAATGAATAATGATTTTATGATGCAATTGATGAGCAATTTACACCTGAAAATTTGCAATTGCGGAGCAAAGAACAAGAGCAATAAACTGTCGCTAACTAATGTAATTAAGGTTCTGGAATTTTGAATGTTATTTGGGGGATCATTTATTGCCTTAAAAAGTCAGTGTTCAATCTCATATTAAATATTGTCATCCCATTAGGTTTCATTTTCTCTCATAAAGAGTTTCTACAGTCAAAAGAAAAGTTTGATTCTTTTATCCCGGAGCTTTAGTATAATTTCAGGCACAGTCATATGCTGATTTCTGAACTATTTCTAGGTCTGACCATTTTTTTAGACGACAAGAAGACGGAACTTCCTTAAAGTGAATAAATACGATGTTGGAGATTCATCTAAGACAACACATCACATAACACTGACAACGAAAGTACATACTATAGAACAGGCCTGCACAAGGTTTGCGCTCTCCGAGCCGGCTCACAGCTCATGAGCAGAATGCAGATATTAGCTGCGCTCAGTATAAGGGTGGACTGGAAGGGTTGAGTCAACACCTGTGGAGTAACGGTTAGTGCGTCTGGCCGCGAAACCAGGTGGGCCGGGTTCGATTCCCGGTCGGGGCAAGTTACCTGGTTGAGGTTTTTTCTGGGGTTTTCCCTCAACCCAATATGAGCAAATGCTGGGTACCTTTCAGTGCTGGACCCCGGATTCATTTCATCGGCATTATCACCTTCATCTCATTCAGACGCTAAATAACCTGAGATGTTGATAAAGCGTCGTAAAATAACTTACTAAAAAAAATGAAGAATGGGTGATCTCGCACAAAATATACACAAAAGGAAATATTATTACGAGTGTTTATGAAATGAATTCCCGTTCAGTGTTTGCAAAACTATCTTGGACTATTATTAATTAATAAAGAAATATTTATTTTACAGAAATAATAGAAATTCTATAGCTACTTAAATGGACAATATCATTTTCTTATATTTTTATTTATCAGTACATGAAAACGAGGTTTTATGCTGTTGGCAGCTGAAAGGAACAGTAGCCTACTGATCATAATGAAACATCAGTTACAGATGTTCGATGTCTGCCTTTATTAATGTTGATTATAGAAAACAGTTGCTCACAAATATAAATGTTGAGCAAAACATAGCAATCATTTTCACAGCCAGCCTGTGTAGTCGTGGATATTATTGCTAATGTATAGTCTTGTAAAACTCAACCAGGCTAGTAGTATTATTCAAACGATCTTTAGCCCTTAGGCCACATTGAAGATCAATAAGTTCGAGCTGTAAATCGTTAAATGTTAAATGTTAAATGTTACGTTCCGTCTTTTAGATTTCTCCATACTGTACTGTACAGTAGCAGTAGGTAAGCAACGTGAAACAGTTACTGAAAATAGGCCTACACACTGCACTCCACTAGATAGCTGAGTGGTCGTTTCGCTCTCCTCTACCTATATAAAAAGTCTATGTCATTCTGACGTATCTTCCTCTCCCTTTCGGCGAGCGGAAAACACGGCTCTCTCGCTCCGAAGGAGCGCGCGAGCTCGTTGAGCGCTGTTTGTGCAGGTATGCTATAGAAGGATTGAGAAGCGTCAAAGTTAAGGAGTGCGTCTTAACCGTTCGTAGACCAATGCTTAGTTCTTCCTTGTAACAAAAGTGGAGGCCTATGTATATTACATTCTGTCTGTAGTGTAGAATAATACGCAATCAGCCTCTTATTTTTCCCTGTTATTTTTCAAGTCGGCCTATTTTATGATCTAGACTTGTACTGAAATAGTATTTTGTTTTTCTGCAGGAATATATATACCTATTCCTGCAGAAAAACAATATATATACAAAAGTGAGTCATATTCTCACTATTGCATCCATTTTGATACGAATCTGTTCTTGATATTGATAGTCTCATAATTATTTTCTTCTTACATTAGTTTCCCTTAATAAGGATCATTTCCAGATCTGGAGGTCCCCGGTTCGATTTCCGGGCTCGGCTCTTCTTGAAGAAGAAAAATTACCTGGGTGTCTAGATTCTGGAAATTTGTATGAATGTGAGTTTGCCGGGTTAATATTAATTAGCCTATCATCTAAATATAAAAAAAATACATCAGGACTGTCGCTGTGCAGTAACCTGAACACAATTTTCAGCGTCAGATTGTTGACAAGTAACTACATCTGTAAGCACAACCATAAAGCACTAATAGATGCTATAGAGTTACCAACAACGAAAGAAAAAAAAAAGGAATATCATCATCATCATTATCATCATCTTCATCATCATACCGTCGGGTCGGCCTCCGAGTGCAGTCGGTATAGCGCAGGCCTTCTCGAGATTGCGGGTTCGATCCTGACCCAGGTCGATGACATTTAAGTGTATTTAAATGCGACAGGCTTATGTCAGTAGATGTACTGGCATGTAAGAGAACTCCTGCGGGACAAAATTCCGGCACACCGGCGACGCTGATATAACCTCTGGAGTTTCGGGCGTTGTTAAATAAACCATAATTTAATTTAATTTAATTTAATTTTCCATAACGTCGGCCTGGGTAGCGCAGTCGGTATAGCGCTGGCCTTCTGTGCTCGAGATTGCGAGTTCGATCCCGGCCCAGGTCGCTGCAATTAAGTGTGTTTAAATGCGACAGGCTCATGTCAATAGATTACTGACTTGTAAAGGAACTCCTGCGGGACAAAATTCTGAAACACCGGGTACGCTGATACAACCTCAGCAGTTGCGAGCGTCGTTAAATAAACCATAATTTAATTTAATTTTCATCCATACCATAGCCCGGGTTAAGTTAATGGTGAGGCGTTCTGTACTTGTACAGTACAAGAACGCGGCCGTTCGGCTACAAGTATCATTCACAGAACAGGAATGGTAAGGACAATAAGCCTCAGGTTGCAGTATAAGCATTAAGATCACAGATGAAAAAAATGGGTGGATTCTCGAAATTATAAAAAAAAAAAAATGTATCCTTGTCCATTTGGTTCAGCTTATATAAAAAAAATGTTTCAAATTATTGAACTTACGCTAGATACGTAACTTGAGCTGACATAATGAATGTAAATTGCATTCATGATTTTTAAGAATGGGCCTACGTCTAGTTACTTACATAAACTCCTAAAACGCAAGTTTTCTTCAATTTTCCATGGAATCTAGTTGGTAATTCATTTTTGTCTCATAAAGTCTTGGCATTTAGCCCAGACAGAGGGTCATTTTGTGTTCTTTGTCATAGTGATTGATGAATACCGACATGGCAATCAAGTCTGATTGAGAAACATGCATGCGAAATGTAAAGCGTACTTAAACGATTGCATGCAAAATAGTACTTAAATGATTAAAGACTAGTACCAAACGACTGCGCCTTTTAGATGTATTCGGACTCCCCAAGGCGTACCTCAATCTTTTGTCACTAAGAATAGCAACACTTTGAAAACGATGTTCTATCCACTCCAGTAACTATTTTATAAGCCTCATAAAAAATGTTACATGACCATGAGCTATTATTATGCAAGAATCGAGTTCTAATTTGATATGTTAACAAAGTATTATACTTCATGCGCATTATTTTTTTCTTTTGCGGCTTTAGCCCTTAAGGCGTCTTTGCATAAGTAGGCCTACATAATATCTGGACTTCATCGCAACTTAATGCAATAAGGAAACACACAGTAACACAATGGAACTTCAGAATGTGTCAACACGATATTGGAGTATTATAAATACAAAACCTGACATAACATATTGGCATCCGCATTAATAGATTCCTTACAGTATTAAAGCTGCTTCTTAGCCGTTCTGTGGAAAGGCATGCTTTGTTTTAAACTAATTGAAAACTTTATTAAACGTGGGTGTCACAAAATTAAGGATATGCTAACTAGAGGCCTCAATTGAAGACCTAACTTTCTAAATGTGCTAAGTACCCATTTTTCAAATTTCATTTTAGTCAATGTAAAGGAGGAGTCTATGTCGTAGCTTAACTGCAAGTGACTCATTCGTGCGCCAAAAGACGGTGTTGTAGGTACCTCAATACGCATTTCGTAGTGTTTTCTCATCAATATCTCAGAAAGTTGTTTTTGGCACTTAGCATATTTAGAATGTTAGGTCCTCAATTCTTAAAACTGAGACTATTATTATTATTATTATTATTATTATTATTATTATTATTATTTTATGCAGAGGTAATTGAAAAATGTCATTAACCTTACAATGACCAAGAGCAAAATAAACAGAGAATATACTACAAGACAATTACAAGAGTACAATTTAAAAGTAAATATTATTATTATTATATTATTATTATTATTATTATTATTATTATTATTATTATTATTATTATTATTATTATTTTATGCAGAGGAAATTGACAAATGTCATTAACCTTACAATGACCAACAGCAAAAGAAACAGAATATGCAAAGACAATTGCAAGAGTACAATTTAAGAGTAAATATTATTATTATTATTAGGCCTATTATTATTATTATTATTATTATTTACTTACTTACATATGACTTTTAGAGATCAAGGAGGTTCATTGCCGCCCTCACATAAGCCCATCAGTCCCTATTCTGAGCAATTCAGTCTCTACCACCATATCCCCCCTCCCGCAAATCCATTTTAATATTATTCCCCCATCTACGTCTCGGCCTCCCCAAAGGTCTTTTTCTTTCCTGTCTCCCACCTAACACTCTACATGCATTTCTGGATTCGCCCATACGTGCTACATGTCCTGCCCATCTCAGACGTCTGGATTTAATGTTCCTAATTAATTTTATTTTAGTGGATTATTTTACAATGCTGTATCAACATCTCAGGTTATTTAACGTCTGAATGTAAAGGTGATAATGCCGGTGAAATGAGTCCGGGGTCCAGCACCGATAGTTACCCAGCATTTGCTCATATTGGGTTGAGGGAAAACCCAGGAAAAAACCTCAACCAGGTAACTTGTCCTGACCGAGATTCGAACCCGGACGACCAGGTTTCGCGGCCAGACGTCTAACCGTTACTCCACAGGTGTGGTCTGTTCCTAATTGGATACTTTAAAGTAGAAGGGTGCAAAGTGCCAAAATGAAACATTGGAGATAAGATAAAAAAAATGTAGCTATAAGAATAATTGTACACATATTTGTGTCATGATTTTTTTACTGATAGAAATCAGCAATAGTACAGTGTTTACTCATTAATAATAGTGGTATGTAAAAACATTATTTCTCCATATTTCATTATATAACACAGATTGTGAAAAGGGTTAAGTAATGGGTACAGTTGCAGTAGAATGGTGCAAAGTCCAATAGCTATTTTTTCCTATTCTGGAGCAATTTTTACTCACAGATCTGCCTGTAGAACTGCTTATGCTCCTCATTTGGAAGATAGGGAGTCATTGCTAGTAGATCCCCCTTCTTTTCTTCAGTAATTTCCCTATTTTATGCTTTAACTTGAAACAATGCTGACTGCACATCTTTCATGTTCCCCCCCCCCTTTTTAAGCACTTTAATGGTATGCACTGCTTCATTATCATGGGACTGTTTCACAGAAACACTACCTGCTTTACTAACATCATACTGAATGCAACATGTCTTAGAAATATTCAAATCCTTGATGGAAATTAGTTGATCAGCAACACCTTGCATATTAAGGAAATATGACTCTAGCATTGAAACGGTTTGAAATGGGTTTACAACTTTAGAGTCTTGTACGATTTTAAGCAGGTCACTAGGAATGAAGGCTTTTGTCACTTTCTTCGTTTTTCAATCAAAGAGAAATCAGAATCGCATTGCAAGAAACTGTGGCCACTGAGAAGGAAACGTTGTTCTATGTGCTCAAATAAACCTATGGCAACTAAAAAGAGACACATGAAAACCATTACACGATTTTTTTTTCAGCTGCACAGTTATCAGATTCTTCTTGTTTGTTATGTCCATATTCATCAGTTTTAGTACACACGAGGCAATCTCATTGGCACCTCTACTCGCGATGCTTTCATCCCACATACACATGTAAGACTGCATCGTATCACATGCACAAACTCCAAAGTTATAACGTGAAAGCTGACATCTGTAAAACATTTCACTGTGTGTAAGTTTGAGCACAAACATGACCTGTTGAAGATCCATTGCATTCTACGAGTATGATGCAGCTCAATAGGGCGCTTACCGTCTGAAACTGCATGGTGCTGGCAACGTAACATCTAAATATCTCGCTTAAGAAACACAAGTGGATGTAGCCTCTTTCATACATAATCCTCCTAGGCACATTGCACTTTTCTGCATAATAATTTCGTTTTCTATGATTTTGGCACTTTGCACCTTTCTACTTTAAAGTATCCAATTATGTGAGGTGAAGAATATAATGCGTGCAGTTCAGCGTTGTGTAAGTTTCTCCATTCATAACGTCATCCCTCTTAGCCCAAAATATTTTCCTAAGCACCTTATTCTCGAACACTTTTAGCCTCTATTCCTTTCTCAAAGCGAGAGTCCAAGTTTCACAACCGTACAGAACAACGGTAATATAACTGTTTTATAAATTCTAACTTTTAGGTTTTTTGAGTGCAAACTGGATGACAAAAGCTTCTCAACCGAATAATAAGAAGCTTGAAAATGATTACAGTCCTAATAACAAACTTGTTTCGTAAATTAATGTAGAATGTGAACAGTACGATGTGAAGTCAAAATACCGGACACATGGTTATTCGCTGTGACTCTCAGAATTCTGGGATCGGAGTCAGAAGCAATATGGGCTTAAAAATGTACGGACTTTGATCTTGATGTAATATCTTTAAGTAAATTATTTTAAATACTTTTCTATTTGTGAGTCACTGGCTGACTCATACTGAAAAGAGATTCAAAGAAGCTTTGAAGCGTTTGATGGCAAGATTCATATTTAAATTTGTCTCCGATATTTAGGAGATTATTATGGTGTAGCCTACAATAATATTTGACTTTGTAAGAGTAAAAATAGCCAGATGATTCAAATGATAAACATGAAATGTCAAATAGTACCATTTACTACGACAGCATGTTTACCAAATAATTATACATATGAAAGTACCAAAGTCAAAAATTTTGTCTGGTAACTTCCCAGGCCTGATGGCTCAAATTGAAGATTATTCTTTTACATTTCCAGTGGAATCCGGTTCGATTCTCAGCAGGAATATTTGTTTTCCTTGCTTGGGTACGGGGTATGTGCCCCTTGTCCTGCGATTGTCCTATATTTTCCTTAACGACACATATACACTATACTGACTAAAAAAGCCAAGCTTTCTCTTTGCATTCTAGGCTAAAATTCATTTTTGGAGGGAGTTTTTTATGTGGAAAAGAAATGGATAAGTGCTCTGGACATGTTGATCTAACAAGGAGAGGAATGGACAATGGATAATGTATATCACCGAATGGGATAAGATTGTGTGACATGAAAGTACAAGACGTACTGTTTAAAGTCATACCTGATATGAGTGGCCAATGACCCCTCATTTTGAAAATATTGGCTATTGTTTGTGACATACTTCCGTTAGGTGCTCAATAGGGAAGCATTAGACTGTGTAACAGCGTAGCCCATATGGTTGGATGCTAAGTTGTTATCTAGGCAACTTGAGTTCGAATCTTAAGTGGTCCTATTTTTTTTTTCTTTTAATAATGATTAATATTGTCATCACAGTTATCTATTTACATACCTATATCATATTTCTCAATGTATTGAATGCTTCATCATGTTTTAAACACATTACTAATTAACTAACATTGTATTGTAAAGGATAAACAATGAAATACTGCTCACGTAGGAAAGTAAGATGTGTCACTGGTGTCTGTTCTATTTCTGTAATAGCTATTCCATTTCATTTTGTACCTGATTCATTATGATGTCATAAGAACACACAAAACATACATACATGCACAGCAAATGAAAGAAGGTTGTCCACAGTCACACACATTTTTCCGCACTTCTGCTGCGAAACAGATATCCTTCACATTCACAAACACTTCTTGTTCGTTTATCAATTTTGATGCATACCACGCATATTTCAACATGGCTTTGAATATAGGAACTGACAACTGAAAGTGAATTAAAATAATAATAATAATAATAATAATAATAATAATAATAATTATAATAATAATAATATCAAGCTTTAAAAATGGGTAGGCATTAGGATTCGAACTCGGGTTGCCTGGATGACAACTCAGCATCCAACCACATGAGCTACTCCGTTACACAGTTTAATGCTTCCCTATTAGGCACCTAACGGAAATATGTCACAAACAATACCCAATATTTCCAAAATGAGGGGTCATTGGCCACCCATACCAGGTATGACTTTAAACAGTGTGTCTTGTACTTTCATGTCACAAAAGCTGATTTAATTCGGTGATATACAGAGCGTGTCCTCTCCTTGTAAGTAGAATTACAGATTGTTAATAATTATAATAATTATTTGTGTGTATTGCAAGCAATAAGAATTCTTACAGTGTACATAAAATGTGTTTAATAATTATAATTATTTCTGTGTGTCTTGCAAGCAATTACAATTCTTACAGTGTACATAAAATGTGTTTTTATTAGAGCGCTATCCGTCACTTTTTCGGAAGCACGATTTCATTATTCTTATAGGACTCCACGCATAAACTATAAGACATCTTTGAACGCCACTGAGGAATGCAAAGACCATCTGTACACTGTAGGCCTACAGTACAAAGAGGGTCCGCAGGAAGGCAGGCCGCACCGAAATGCCGCTGAGGGACAATGCGAATTCAGAAGTCGCAGCGTGACGAATCTGCTTCTCTCGGTACGGAGCGCAGGCTGCCAGGTTGTCCGCGTTGGGTGGTTGTGGAGACGTTCGACAATATTTACAGAATGAGGAAAGAATAAAAAAAAAACTATTTTTTATACAGTAATTCTGATTCACTCAAAACAATTGTCTGTTACTGTCCGTTATTTATCAGAGTCGAAGTTCGCCAACTATCTTCCCAGCTACAATTTGTTTCTAAAAATAAACAAATCTATTCTCGCCTTTTTTGGTAATGTGTATATATAAAGTTCCTTAAGATGTCCTTACAGTTGTGTAAGTCCTGAAAAAACAGGACTGTCCCTATTTTTTTGCGTCAAAATGACGTTCTGAATGGTTCGTTATATTTGAAAATTCTGATCTTCATTTTCGTTTGTTACAAAATGGCATTAACCGGTCGCTTTCCTTAAGCCAACTTGTCTTTCAGGAATTAGGACACAATGTAACAATTTAGTCCCGATTTCAACGCATGTAAAACATGTGAATAGTATTCACAATCTGACCAGCTGGCACAATTTTCTTACTGTTTACCTGACCATAATATATCAGTAGAAGGATTTTTCTTTAATGAATGAGCAAAAACTAGATAAGAAAATATAGTAGGTGTCGCTTTTGTAGTGTCAATTTTAATACTGCAGAATTACTATAAGGTTAACGGTATGAATTTTATGAGTAGCTGTCAATAGCCTATATTCTGAAAATTGTAGAAGAAAAATTTTCACACAGACAAATATAACAAATATAACTGGCTTTGAAACAATGATATAAAGAGATTGTAATAAGCAATGACAATGTGTACATGTGTAAAAAATGCAGTAAAAAGGTAATTCACTGTTTGGTTATAGAAATGCTATCAAACTCTAGTGTTATTTTAGGACTAGGATTTTAATATGGTTAAAGGAGGTAAAACATAAAAAAATACAATAATTACCTATAAATGTTTCAAAATTCAACAAAAATGTAAAAAATGCTTTTATAAATAGCAAAAATAGATCTCTATTCTCGATTTTTTTGCGTACAAAATAATATGTTATGTTTATTTTAACATACACTTTCGCATTAAAAGTGTTATATATGCCCTTGTTCATTTAAAGTGGTATGGTAGGCCTACATTTAAATGTTTATTTTGCTTTTATTTTTGCATCATATTTGTATTATTTTTAAACACACAATTGCAATAGACCTACACACACAAAAAAAAAACAATATAAATTTTCAGAGGAGGAGGACTGATGATATTCAGCCATTATTGTCTTATAAATTGAAAAACTCCTCTTCACAAAGACAGATACCGCAGGAGCAATTTAAAAAACCAGAATTGTCTTGAATGTCTATCATTAAATCAGTATCGTGATCGAAAATTTAGTGAAAAATCACATATACTGAGAGGGTGTCAGCAATAATTGAATAAAGGACACAATAGTTAACTAATTTTTTCTTCAAATTTCACCCCCCCCCCCAAATATCCCGATTTTTTCGAAGGTTTTATCGAAGTAGGCAGAAATCCAAAATTAGATTTGATGTAACATTTTCTTCCGGTTTATTTGAAAAATATCAGACCAATTACATTGGCAGACCGGCGAACCTGAATTGTGTACGAAAAAGAATAAGAAAACCGAATTGCAGGCCACAGTTTACTAAGAGATATCCGAATTGCGTGCTATCATGTTCGCAGGCATAAATTTGGGAGCACCATTTTCCTTCCCATTTTTCAAATTTAGGACTGTAACAGCTTCTCTAAACTGAAATTTGTATGGTTAAAAATGCTACATATATATTGATATATGAAGTCGTTATTTCATAGTTTTGTAATTCCATCATTATATTAAAAATTTTTAAAATCCTATATACGTGGGCGCTTCAATAAATAATGCACTTTTTTTTTCTCGGCTGCCTTTCATTAAAAAATAACGAAATTTTATACACATCATCTTTAAAGCTTCCTGCATTTTGTCATATAGTTTCGCCGTTTCCCGTTAGATGGCTGTGATGTAGTTTAGTTTTAAAATGGCGACTGCACGTGAAACACGTACAAAGCAGAGAGCTGTGATTAAATTTCTCTTTTCGGAGCAGGAAACCATCGCAAACATTCACGGGCGCTTACAACATGTCTTTGGGGATCAAGCAGTGGATATGAGTACCGTCAGTCGTTGGGTTAGCAAAGTGTCAGCGACAGAACGAGGTAAAGCGAGACTGTCAGAATCTTTCACGCACTGGACGACCACATGCTGCTGTATCACCGGTGACAAAGTCAGAGATTACATCAAGACTCTCAAGAAGTTGAAGACGATTTAAATGTGTTCGTTTCCATAAAATTCTCATTCTCCATACAATGCGAAGCCACACACAAGAGTGCGCACTCGTCAAGAATTCACAAAATTTGAATGGACTGTCCCTCCTACAGTCCGGATCTCGCACAATCCGACTTTCATTTGTCTGGTCCCCTGAAGGATACGATCCGTGGGAAGCGATATAACGACGATGAGCAGGTCATAGAAGACGTCAGAAAGTGGCTGAGAGGAAGACCAGCTGAATGGTACCAAGAAGGCATACAGGCTCTAACATCTAGGTGGCGTAGGGCCATAGATTTGAATGGAGACTACTTGTAAAAATAGGTATTTGTATTCTTTTAATTGGGGAATAATGTGGTATATTTTGATTAGTGATAAAACAAACTTTGAATGAGAAAAACATGTGCATTACTACTTATTGAACAGCCTAGTATGTATTGGCATGGTAAAATAGTAATTATTTTAAGTAAAACTGCTATGGATGACAATTGCAATTTTAAGTTTCTGGCAAACACAGATAACATACTTTTTTTAGGAACTGGAATGTCGTTATTTCGCAGTTTTAAGTGTTCATAGTCTTTTTCGTGGTTTAACATACGCTCTATTGTAACACACTGATCGTCAATTTTTATGTACGCCTTACAAAGACTCTTGCAATACTCTCTCAGTTAGAGTCTTTTGGAAATAAAATTTAAAACCATCAATTACTATTCGTTTCTTATTTTTTTTCACTCATAATACTGACAGCAGTCCCCATGACTGAGTCGTCCTTCAGTTGAATCCATCTAAATGAAACACGTTTCGTCAGAGATGCTGTTATTCTAATAAATAAAACTTAAAAATAATTACAGTACTTCATCTCATCCTGTTATGTTGCGCGAATGAACAGACACAGTTGACTCCTTGGCTTATGTGCATATCACTGGCCAGCCACAAAACCTGATCGCGCGCACGCAAATCGAGCGTGTGTTCAGAAATCTCCGAATGCAATTCAGTGTTTACTTTTCTGACTAGTGCAGATTCATGCAATTCGAGTGCGCCCTGGCAGACCAAAAGGATTCCGAATTACAGAAAACAGAATTTTCTGAGTTTCGAAAAATATAAAATGATAATTATATGAATTCTGAAAAATGATAGCAAACTTCTATTGAAAGTGAAGATTTTGAATCATTCCTTTGATTTACGGATCTCCAAGTATTTTTGCATAATTTAAATTGAAATGGCATCATTTCTCGACCACACTGGAATAGTTACATCTAAATTATTCTTATAGCCGCTCAATATCTTGTGGAAACTACCTGTGCGTGAGGGGAATGAAAAAGTGGACTGGAAGTTTCCCTCCCTCGCTACACTTTCTCTTGTAGCTCACTTACCCTCATGATAAAGTTTTTACTATGAGTTATGACACATGAATTTATTTTGTTTTCATGAAATAACGAATGACTTTACCTCTTCTTATGTGAATATTTTCTTGTTTAGAGTTTCTGTAATATTGATAGAAATTTTCACTCGAATCTTAAAAATGCATTTTATTTCCAAGTACAATACAAACAAATAATGCATCATTAGCCTCTAAAAAAAATAAGAAATTCAGACAAAATGCAATACTGATATAAATTCAGCTTTTAGCCAAAATTGCAAGAAATTGCAAAATAATACACTAAAATGGGTTTCATTTACTGAATTTTGTATGGAACGTGTAATATTAAATCGAACAACATTTTTACTCAGGGGAAAAATGAATGCAAAATCATGAAAATCCTAGCTCTAGTCATTATTAAGATGTGGAAGAAAAAATATATTTTCATATACCTAAAATATCCTGAATACAGTTTCTTTAATGACAACCATGCACGTAACCAAAACTTTGGTAAAAACGGGTGTGAAAGCCTATTTGTGATATGCGAGAAAATGGTTTTTATATTCAAATAGTTACGTTATTATAACAGGATTAAACAAAGCATCCTGCCACAGAAAAGTAAACCCACAGAACTACCAGTCATTTTACGGATACGTCACAAGGAGGAGAGAATGCAATTTCACATTTCGATCGTTATTTTTCCAAGCACAGATTCTCCTGGATTAGCTCATTAGAATTAGCAAACATCTCCACAAAAGAGGATCGATTTTCGATACTGTATAAATCCTAACAAATCTGTGATTCATAAAGCAATTATTGTGGAAGAGTTTCTTAAGAAGAAAGTGCGTTTCTTCTTTTTCCATCATTATTACATCTGATGAACTTCACTTCAAGAAGAACCGATGTCCATTTATGAACCTACTTTTAACCTAAATTATATTTCCTGTTCGGACACTATTTGCTGTCATTATTTATAATAAGCCTACGTAGTAACTAGTCAGAGTATATGGCACGATATACAGTAGAGGAGGCAAGACCTGTCCTATGATCTTATCATGTGCCGTGGATAGTCACCAATGAGTTTTGAGGGGAAAAATAGTTTTTTAGTTTAAGATGAACTTCCGTGTCGGCAGATTCGTATAATATTAACCACCATGAAACAAATTCTCTTTCTGATAGCTCATTCTTTCCTTTCTCGCACAGCTCACATGCCAAGTCTCGCCTCCTCATCTCTAGTCGTAGTAATGATTACAAAATAAATAAAAGTACTTGGAGAAAATATTCTTCATGACTGTGTTGTTCATTGAAAATTCTATAGAATCTGTCGACGATCGAACACAGGTTCTTTTGACAAGTGCCCGTGGGTTGACTGAACTAGGACTGGGAGGTAGGAATGTACAATTTTATTTATCGCTGTTAAACTAACTGTAAATTGTTCTTCATTCTGTCTCTTTGTACGTTTAAAATCGCTGTAATCAATTAACGAAGAACAATTAATTAACTCTGGCAGAAACAACTTACTTCATGAACACTGTGTGTCCTACGTAAGCGAAAAGACGTGGGAAGATATGACTGTAGTTAATGATGAGCTGTACTGGAAAGATGAAGTGCTTCATAAATATTCTTTGAAGAACTTCACTGTTAATAATATTTTATCGTTCCTTGTGTGTTTTAAATTTCCATTCTCATTGAAGCTGGCATTATGTTTGCTATCTAGATCGTATTTCTCTAATCTTATATAGACTGGTAAAGTTGTGGCCTATTTAAAAGCTTCGGCGTGTAAAATATTGTTTGATTTTTGTACCTGAGTTAACAGCATCAACATCGCAGTCACAACCTCTGCTACGCATCATAGACTCTGTCAACCGCCACCATCACCAACACAGTCTCGGTCGTTGCCGCCGCTGACGCAGCGTTTGTCATTGCCATCGTCATACTGTAGCCTAATTGTGATGTCCAGTCTTAGGATCCGGGACACTTTAGCAACCAATGTACGCACAACTTGACTACACAGTTCCTTGAACAGTAGACAGATATACCTACTGTGAATGCAGTGGCGACTCGTGATATTTTTTGTTTGTAGGATATGAGATTAACGACTGATGGCCAAAACAGAAACTAATAATAATAATAATAATAATAATAATAATAATAATAATAACAATAATAATAATAACAATAATAACAATAATAATAATAATAACAATAATAATAACAATAGAGCATGCATAATTAATTTCTTGCTACAGTTAAATTCTTCTAAATGATAAAATACAACTTCAGATATTCTTTCGGCAGTTCTTCATCTGAAAGTCCTGTTAATTCTTGTGTTTTATTATAGTTTATTTTATTAATTTTTATGTAATATTGGTTTTAACTCCTTTTATATTTTATATTATATCATTTTAAATTATTTATTATTTCGTTTATTCTATTCTTTTAAAATGACCAATGAACTGCATTTAAGGAGGCTACAAGGGTACTTGTAAATTCGTATTGTAGTCCCTGACAGGGTTCCCACACCACCACCCAGAAAGAAGGGTCGTAGTATTAGGATATACGGTCATATCCTCAAACGCGGTTAAAAACAAGTCATATCCCGCCCTCCGCACTTACCTCTGTCCGTAACTTCACTGCTAGAAAAACCCGTTTGCTGTAAGATATTTGGATGGTTCCTCGGAAAGTATTCCTAAGATTTGAGATGTGCAGTGGCGACAACTCACGACAGGAAGTGGAAGTTTGAAGAAAATTATTACATCGGGACGCATTAAAAATAAAATCTGTAATTGAAATGTTTTCTATCCTCAGAGGTACGAAATTAAACTGTAGGATAATTCTCATATCCTTCATGGAGGAATCGCCACTGTGTAATTGTAAACAACGATGTCAATGTGCTTCATTATATTCTACCGTTAATAGTACAATCTAGTGACTGTGGAAAATGAAGTAGGATACATACCTCACAAGTTTTCATGTCCCTTGGCGACGTTGAGGTCATTAAATTTGCAATGAACAACCATGTACATACTTGCAACTAGTTCGAAAAAAAATGTTCACTATGAATTGAAAATACACTGTGATGGCCTGAGTTCGTTTCGTAGGGAGATACTGAAGAATACTGCACCTCTGATCACGAACCGTATTGTACACTAACGCACAGGTAAACAGAACTCAAAGCACCACCTCACTCCATCCATACTCCGTTGCACTGTAACTTCACTTCATTCTTAAGTTGTCTCGAATCCTAAGCCTGGTGATCATTATTGTATAGTATTCGAAGACTTAGACATCGGAGTGTCTAAACTCTAAAGATTTTTTCCATTACTTGCTCTGTGGGAAGCACAGCATAATAAACCCATAGAGAAGGAAAGATAAACTCACAGCGGAGGGAAAATTCGTAGATTCCACCTAATTCCTGACGTTGATCGCAAAGGGAGAAAACCAGATTCACTATTTTTAAAGGAAAAATTGTTCCAGGGCCGAGTATCGATCCCGGGACCCGTTGAATTTGAGCGGGGTAGAACGCTTCAAGGCAAGCGTGGACTGAGACCTCTGCCATTGGTTGAATACCATTGTACTTCTCTCTTCTTCTGCCGGCAATGTTTACTTCTCCTATCAGACATTATGGAACGAAGTATAGTGCTTAATGTAGTAGAGATTTTGGAGCTTCTACCAGGTTGAATGTAGACGGTTGCTAAGCAGGCATAGTTCGTTCTCTATATTTTATATTAAGAAACGTCTTAAGAAAGATTCTTTGAAGTTGTTGAAAAAATTAACCTTCCCATTCTTTGCCGAATCGATAAGGATAAACATTTATTGCAATCGGAATGTAGTATTGCCATGCCAGTTAATACTAATTACTACTACTACTACTACTACTACTACTACTACTACTACTACTACTACTACTCGGTCTGATTGGCGCAGTTGGAATATCGCTGGCCTTCTATGCCCGAGATTGCGGATTCGATCCCGGGTCAGATCGTTGGTATTTAAGTGTGATTAAATGCGACAGGCTCATGTCAGTAGATTTACTGGCATGTAAAAGAACTTCTGCGGGACAAAATTCCTGCACACCGGCGACGCGACACTGATACAACCTCGGCAGTTGCGAGCGTCGTTAAATTTATAACATAGTAACATAATTACTACTACTACTACTACTACTACTACTAATAATAATAATAATAATAATAATAATAAAACATGTTGTATTTTTTGCACTTCACTTTAACAAAAATTATGAAGTTGAAGGGAAAATTATGACATTTTGAGATAACGACGGTCTCTCATCCTTTCCGTACAAGACAATTTTACGCAGTACTACTTACTGTACAGGCGAATACACAAAAAGACTTATTGTACTTCGAGAAAATCTTTCAAAGGTGTCTTTTTGCTTAATAAATTTGTCTCGGATTGGTCGAATTTTGGAATTGGTCTTGTTCATGGCAAAGAGAGCAATAAATAATCCGGCTTATCAATGTCTGCTTAATTGAATATTCTAAATTCTTACTGATATCTCTACTGTGATCCAGCTGTTCAGCTAATGGTGCGACATACTGCGGAGAACTCATCAAAAGTAATGGGAAGTATGCAGAGTAATAATTTGTTTCACTCACTTCGTGAAGAGTTAAGGTTTTTCCATGAAACATATTTTCCAAAGTACAAGTAAGTCACCCCTCCTTTCATTGAGCATGTTCGTGACCTATTGATTAACTTTGTTAGTATGGCAGAACATTGTATGCGTCGACTTTTGTATGATGGTACACCTATTGAAAGATGTGGCATTAGAATTGCTCAGCAGTTTGGACAACCGTAAGTTTCGCTTTCTATATATTTAAAATCGTGACGTATTGGTCATGGTTTAGTTTTCACGTGAGGCACTGCTCCAGTTTGAGGCATGTTTGGGTTCGTGCTGCCCCCCCGCGTCATGGACCGCCCTGGGAGTGCTGGCGTGACTCCCGCCTCCCGCACGCCCCCCTCGCCACCCTGTCGGGCGATTGTCCACCTGCCTGCCCTTCCCAGAGACCGCCGGACAACCCACAATTCTTTGTTGAACCTCCCTTTTGTTACAAGACAATTTCTTATTTCACTGCTTTGTGTAATAAGTTAAACGAGTTGTCAATATTTTTCATAGACAACGAAATGCGCCTTTCCAAAGATACGGTTCACTTATTGTGCGAGTCTTTAAGGCTCACCTCATACCTTTAACAAAGTAGACCCTCCATTATAAATACAGTAATGTGAAAACATATCTGAAAAAGCGCCTCCTAAATTCTTTGTCCCAACAAAGAATGACACACATGACTGGTAATTGTAAATGTCCCGTTATTTTCGTCGTTTTTTTTTCTTCCTGTATAGCTCTACAGCTCAAAATCGAACTTGCAAGTCTTATTCGAACTTAATTGTTCGTGAGATAACACAGTACAAAGTTTAACAGTTGTTTTGTTAACAGATATTTAATGACACTATATTAACTTCTAGGTTAGTTATTTAACGTCGATGGAATTGGTGATAGGGAGATGGTGTTTGGCGAGATGTGCCTGATACTGCACAGCGGTGAACCTTACAGTATGTAAGGGGTAACTTTTTCAATTTTTCATCTTTTATTTTCTGTTTATTTCATTTCATCTTTTGGTCCGTTTTGTTTTTGTTATCAACATAGGAACTAACAATAAACTTACGATTGCGTTCTTCTTGAAAATTTTACGTTTTGTTTCAAAATATGTCATTCAGGAGAATCTAGTAAATAATAAGATAAAAATTTGGTACAGGAGCCTACATATAAAACCACATCAAAATGAAGTCTGGTGCATTTAACAAGGGGATTGATGTTTTCATTATTCACTATGTAATAATTGTCGTACTAGTGTAATTTGATATTTTTGTAGTTTTCTGAGTCGTGAGGAAATGAGACATGATGAATATATATGATAAAAATAAAAGTGACTGTATCTGATAGTTGGAAAGATCATAAAGTTTTGTTTACAGAAGTAGATTATTCCCATCACATAGATGTGATTTAACGCAAAATATTTTGCATCAAGCTGACCACAGCAAAAGTTCGAAAATAGTCAGGTAATTGCTGATTTCCTGTTATTTGGTGTGTAGGGGGGAGATTGCATAGGCACTTGATGAGGAGATACGGTTATTTATGACTGTATAAGGATGAATTAACTTAGCAGAAGAAGTGTTATACATGAATTTGCTAAGAGACTTGTAAATTTTAAATAGCAATTTTATTATAATTTTTCTTACCATATAGGTAAGCGATTTCTTACGTGGTTTTGATTTGTGAAATAAAATTTAGTTTTTCTCTTTGCCGACATACAAACGTCTTCTCTGAAATGAACTCCATGCCCTTCTGGCAGCGCGAGCATATCATTCCCAAAGATTGGGGTTCGATCTCCAACGTTGAATGAAACCAGAGGGTAACGGTAGCTTAATTGCCGTGGTCTTCCCGTTTTCCTCGAATTAAAGTATTTCAGTCCACTATCACTGGATATTTCTCTCTCCCAATTTCATGTAATTTCATGTCATCACCACCAATATTATTATTAATAATAATAATAATAATAATAATAATAATAATAATAATAAAGGTAAAAGGTAAAAACGTAAAGGTATCCCCGTAACATGCCATGAAGGCACTTGGGGGGCATGGAGGTAGAGCCCCATGCTTTCCATGACTCGGCACTAGAATGAGGTGTTGTGGTCGGCACCACGCTCTGACCGCCTTTTACCCCTGGGAAAGACCCGGTACTCAATTTTATAGGAGGCTGAGTGAACCTCGGGGCCGTTCTGAAAATTTGGCAACGAGAAAAAAATCCTGTCACCACCTGGGATCGAACCCCGGACCTAATAATAATAATAATAATAATAATAATAATAATAATAATAATAATAATAATAATAATACTTACTTACAAATGGCTTTTAAGGAACCCGAAGGTTCATTGCCGCCCTCACATAAGCCCGCCAGCGGTCCCTATCCTTTGCAAGATTAATCCAGTCTCTATCATCATACCCCACCTCCCTCAAATCCATTTTAATATTATCCTCCCATCTACGTCTCGACCTCCCTAAAGGTCTTTTTCCCTCCGGTATCCCAACTAACACTCTATATGCATTTCTGGATTCGCCCATACGTGCTACATGCCCTGCCCATCTCAAACGTCTCGATTTTATGTTCCTAATTATGTCAGGTGAAGAATACAATGCGTGCAGTTCTGTGTTGTGTAACTTTCTCCATTCTCCTGTAACTTCATCCCGCTTAGCCCCAAATATTTTCCTTAGCACCTTATTCTCAAACACCCTTAACCTATGTTCCTCTCTCAGAGTGAGAGTCCAAGTTTCACAACCATACAGAAGAACCGGTAATATAACTGTTTTATAAATTCTAACTTTCAGATTTTTGGACAGCAGACTGGATGATAAGAGCTTCTCAACCGAATAATAACACGCATTTCCCATATTTATTCTGCGTTTAATTTCCTCCCGAGTGTCATTTATATTTGTTACTGTTGCTCCAAGATATTTGAATTTTTCCACCTCTTCGAAGGATAAATCTCCAATTTTTATATTTCCATTTCGTACAATATTCTGGTCACGAGACATAATCATATACTTTGTCTTTTCGGGATTTACTTCCAAACCGATCGCTCTACTTGCTTCAAGTAAAATTTCCGTGTTTTCCCTAATCGTTTGTGTATTTTCTCCTAACATATTCACGTCATCCGCATAGACAAGAAGCTGATGTAACCCGTTCAATTCCAAACCCTGCCTGTTATCCTGAACTTTCCTAATGGCATATTCTAGAGCAAAGTTAAAAAGTAAAGGTGATAGTGCATCTCCCTGCTTTAGCCCGCAGTGAATTGGAAAAGCATCAGATAGAAACTGACCTATACGGACTCTGCTGTATGTTTCACTGAGACACATTTTAATTAATCGAACCAGTTTCTTGGGAATACCAAATTCAATAAGAATATCATATAATACTTCCCTCTTAACCGAGTCATAAGCCTTTTTGAAATCTATGAATAACTGATGTACTGTACCCTTATACTCCCATTTTTTCTCCATTATCTGTCGAATACAAAAAATCTGATCAATAGTCGATCTATTACGCCGAAAACCGCACTGATGATCCCCAATAATTTCATCTACGTACGGAGAATAATAATATCCCGCGCATCTAAGGATAGTTGCTTTTTTCGTCCGTACGTACCTATTATGGTAATACAGTATTATTTTATTTTCCATATTTATTTTGTATATGTTATTATTTCTTCATATTTCGTTTTCTTGTTTCCCATATATCTCAAATTGGTAGGGTAATGCTCTTGTTAAAAGCAAGGCAAGCTACCCTTTCCCTTCCACACATATTGTTCTCTTCACCAAAATTTTGTCAGTATTTAGAAAAGGTAGGCCTACCTGCGGTGAGACCAAAAGACTGGATAAATATTTGTTTCTCCATCTCGTCTCGGTGGCTCATGCGGGAGTATTTAAATGTAGTTGTTCTTGTTATTTAAAATCAATTCCTCAATGCTTCATGCTAAAAATATTTTACGTATCATTGTTATTGTTAAAAAGAAAATTAACCCCAATTGCAATGAAATTGTAAGATCAAAATTAAAGCCCAATTGTTAAAACATATCATTAAAATAAATCCATAAATTGAAAATTTTCTACATCTCATTTATTCTTGGGAAGGGAATAAAAATAAAAACAAAAACAAAATAGATAACCTTTTGTCATTTATTTTTCTTTGTTATAAACAAAATGAAAATTAAATATATAGTTTCACTTAGCTACCTATGCACCTCTTCGCTATCCGTATCGTTTCGAAATACACAAAAGAAAATTAGGTTCACATTCAATAAGAATGCATTTCTATAATATTTACCTATTATTTAAAACACATTGACGTTTTTAAGCGAGTTCGGAAAGAGTTCCAATAACAAATCAAATAGAGTGAATTTAAATATTACGCGTTATCTTATGTATCTGTGCTCTGGGTTTCCGGTCATCCGCAGTCTTGTATCTGGAACTTTGAATATAAATATATATATACAGGGTGTTTAAAAAATACGGGGCATAATTTCAGGTATGTATTTCCCACATGTAGACAATCAAAATAGTTCATTACAACATGTGTCCGGAAATGCTTTATTCCCGAATTATGGCCTTCACAACATTGAAATTCACCGGAACGTTTTTCTTTCCGCAGGTCGTTGCCGTCAAAGGAGACATTAAGAGGGCACTCTGACAGTTCATTCCGAGGCGAAGGTTACATTCAGTGTTGTGTAGGCTGTCGTGCCCCCGGGAATCGGATAAGTAGGGGATGATAAGGTAGTCCAGGTGAACGAATTATCAATCCTATAATCACTGCTGAGGATCCCAAGGAGCGGGAAAAGAACAGATTTTAAAGGAGTTGGTTATTCAACACACAAATTGCAGCTTCACGCTTGCAATAATAAGTAAACACAATAAAATAAACATAATGCTGAATATAATATAATAAAACATAATTTGAAAGAATTCTACATTAGTATAGTGAAAAAGTTGCTAACTTCTTTCGTAAGTTCCTTCCTTAAAGAAAGTCTGAATCTGGCTAAGCAAGTACGGACAATTTCCACTTACATATAAGTTGTAGAATTGCCATCTCCCGTTCTTGTAGCCAAGCTCTGAATTCGTCTAAGTGGTGAAGGGAATATTCGGACTTAGAATATTCGTGGCGTTGGAGAACCTTCTGAGCTATAGTCTGCACCCTCCTCCTGGCTCTGGAGTAGCGTAATGTAGTCTCTTCCAAGTACCGCCGATTGAGAGTGATGAGCCAGATTCATGGGGTTTTATAGTAATTATAAAAAGGGATACGCCCGAAATAACAACGTCTGATTGGTTAAGATTCTAGCTTGGGGTTGGAACTTCAGAAAGAAGATAGCTTTACAATTGGTTGTTCACCATTGAAATATCATCGATCCCTTATAAGGTCATGACAAGATATCCTGTAAACAGGATGAGTTGTGGTATAGTGACTGTACATAAAAGAGCAAAAATACAGTAATTTCTTATGACAAACAGGATATAGGTGCGCTTCTTCCTTTGTAATATCAAAGTACAAAAGTCACGTAATGCCAATAAACTAAATAAATTGCAAATAAAAAGAATACAAGTTAACTATACAATACTGCAATCTTCTCTTACTTTCTAATGTTACAAATTTTAAGTGTCAGGTTCAAGGTGGGTTAACATCAAGGATAATCCTTAAACGAACTGCAAGGCCAGAGGCCCACGCTTAAGGCCAGGTGATCAATACTAATACAGGTAAGCTTAATTACAGGTGTACCTGGGTAATTGCAGGTATACCTGGGTTCGAGCATCACATTACTCTCATCTTTCAAAATGTTTGGGTATACTCAAACAAACATTTTAAGAAAATGGTTACAATAAAACATACAAAACTCAAATGATAATCTTAGTAAACATCAAAAGCCTGGGAATTATCATTAGGTTCCCAAGTTTCAACAGGATGTGGTCAGACTGTTAATTATTAAAATGTCTTTAGTAGTCGTCATATCACCACTTCCTCTGTGAAATAAACTAATTATACTTATACAAAATGTCTTCAGGCAACTTGCTTTACATATCTGACTTCTTTATCTTGTACTTGTTGACGGACGTTAGTGGCGTACAAACAATTGGGCGGATCCCCGGTTCGAAGCGGCCTGTTGCTCCTTCGGGTCCGGATCCGATGTTGTTACTTCCTCTTCGTTTAGCTCGTCGAGGTTCATTGCTACCTCGTTCCGTTGCGCCTGACGTCGAGCACGTGGTGTCGGCCTTGGATCTGTGAGAACTGAGTAACGCTGGCGTGCGTGCTGGAAGCAACTCAATAACTTCCGTTTAAATACTACAACCAATAACGTCAATGTCATTAAAGCCACTATAGTAATTAAAAACACATTTACTGTTGCTTTTTCGGAGCTATTAGGCTTACTTTTTAATTCTGAAGTAAGACCTGATACGTCGAAATTTTGTCTCGATTGAACAGCTTCACTTTTTGCTATCACTGTATTCAATGTCATTATTGCCTCATCTGACATAGCTTGTGGTAATTTATTAATTAGTACATTTTCTTCGTCACTATTTAGCAAGTCTTTGATGTCCGGCAATACTATATGCAAATTAGTGCGTAGGTTAAATTCGCTTCTTCCTGAAGAATGTGGAAATAATTTAAATGATTCAGAATGGATGTAGCAGGTAGAGCTGTTACTAATTATACCGGTGTTCTCCAACTTTAAGTTCATGACTTTGTTTTCGGAAGCTGTATACTCAAAGCCAGGGGTATAACAACGTAGTGTTACCTCTGTGGGTTGATACAGACTATAGACCCAGAACCGGTGATCTGGTGAACGTATCCACACAGCTGGAAATGGGTGATTCAAAATCAACCTGCTACAATGTTCTCTTATGGCTTCTGCCTTACCAAGAAACAAGGCTATAGCACAGCTGGGCTGGTTTTGCCTATACAATGTATAATCGGAAGGGCAGATGGTGAAATAACTCTTTACACACTTACTTAGCATAACATCAGAAAAGGTTGTGAAAAATTGTCGGTCCTCTGATACAGCCAGATATGTTCCTTGTATGTCAATAACCATATGTTTTTGGAGAGTTTTATGGAAGAAAGGCAAGGGATGTAATCGATATAATTCAAAATGACGATCTGCTGCTTTTAATGGAATATCAATGAATAGTCTAATACTATCTGATGTGGCTGCTGCATGTACTGTGGCTAAATCGTAGTAAATATACATATCCTCAACGGTAGTCGTAGTTATCATAGATGTCCCTGAGGTCAATTTTAATGAAACTTGTTGTAAAATATCTGATAAGTTATGGGGTCGGATTAATGACGTGGATAATTTGCCTAAAGATGTCATATCCAACGCGGTTAATGTCTGTACAAGGCAAGTTTTTATTTCAAATACTGCCATTTCTACTTCTCGAATCATAGCACTATAAGTAGTCTGTTTCTTAATTAATTGTTGGACGTCGCGTACATCTGTCTGTACTCTACTTAATCCTATTGAAAAGTTTGAAATAGAGTCTCTTAATACTTCAATACTTCTGCTAATTTGATAGTGTTTTGAGCATTCAAATGGGTTTCTTGGTCTAACGTTTTAATCCAAGTTAATTGGTGTTCTTCTACGTGTAATATCTTTTGTTGAAATCCCTGCAACTGATCTATTACATGGTTAATATTATGTAAGTCCCGAGAATCCATAGTTCCGAATAAATACTTTAATGTATAGCCTACCACATCTATAAGTCCTCGTCGTGTCCGATTTTGATCTTGTACTGAGGATACCTGTAATTGAAAACTTGTATCTGGTTCTGGTAAAAGTTTTGTTATATCTAGTAGTTCATCTGCTAGGTTATCTACTATGTCCCCAACTCTGTCTAGTTCGGTCCATAGCACAGTCAATCGTCCGAACATTATTCTAGGAATCTCTTGTCTAGCTTCTTCTAATATTTCCCGGATTCGTACAATTAGATTACGGTATACCTCTAAGTTAATGTTTACGACTATGGTCCACTTGTCGCCTGTCAGAAGGACGTCTCGATCTTTCAAAAACACTGCCCCCTTGTCTAAGGCCAAGTCTGCGTCTGGTTGTCTTGAGTCCTTCGTAAGTGTCCTTGTAAAACAAACGGCAAGCACTGTAAAAACAAAATACAAGCTACTGTACTTACTTATACCTAAAATATAGATATACTATATTTATTTAAATCCTAACCGAGTATTCAGAACTCTTTACGGTTATAGGGGCCTAAGCGCGTTTCCTATAACATTCTTATTACATGGAGTTAGAGCAAAAGTAACAAATTTCGATAGGTTAATATCAATCGTAGAAATGGACATATAAAATTTAAAATTAAATTTCAAAAATAATTTGGCTCGATGCTGCGGCTGAGTATTATTCAGGCGAACTCTACCGGCCAGCACGATAGTCCCAACTACATCATGCATGGAATGTTACGTCATACACAACTCCAAAATGTGCTCTACTCCGTTACATCCTCACATATGCGTCGTAACCTATTACGTAAGGGATATTGCAATGCTGCATTATTAAACGGCACTATATTAACTTCCTCGGTAATATCTACCTGATCGTGACTCGGTTCATTATTTAATTCACTATTTGCTACATTGGTTTCACCATTATCATCTTGTACATCATCAATTTCCTCATCTGAATCAAAAGTATACTTTCTAGGCTGATTTCCTCGATCGCGTAATTTATATGGGCTAGTAATAGTTTCTTTATCCTTATTTTGACGTCTAACAGAGGTCCCCGGCTCCCAATCTTTATCACTATCGTCACAACGTTTATTTACTGCCTTTTGCTTCTTCTTGGCTGTCTCTGATAATTCATCATTAGCGGGCTCCATATTTTGTTCTGGGGTTTCCTCATTTCTTTCTTCACTCGTTATGCTAGGCGGGCTTATTATTACCGTAGCATCATTACTTGACATATGTCTGCTATTGCATTCCTTAAGTCTATTTATGTGAACGTTTATACATTTCTCTTCACTAATTTTGACGGTGTAAACCAGGTTAGATAATTTCTCAATTATCTCAAATGGTCCAGTCCAATGATATGCGAATTTCTTAGCTTTACTTCTGGAAGCTACGGGGTCATAGAGATATGCTATGTCTCCTGCATTAAATTCGCGCTCCCTTGCTCGCTTGTCATAGTGAGCTTTGGACTGTTCATGACCCCTTTTGGATTGTTGTCGCACTACTTGAGATGCAACTCGAATTCTATCTGCTAATAGTTTCACATGTGCCTCATAGGAATCATAAGAATTTTGTTTTCTTCCCAAATTTCATTTTACTTGAATGAAGCGATCTTCAATGGGTAACTTCATATGTCGGCCAAAAACTAAATAATATGGGCTAAACGTAGTTACTGTATGTGGTGTGGCTCTATACGCCATAATAGCATAGGGTACAAATTTATCCCAATTCTTCCCATCTTTATGAACATAATGTGATAACATATCAACTAATAATTTATGCATCCTCTCGCATACTCCATTACTTTGTGGATGGTACGAGGTAGTCTGAATTTTCTTAATCATCAATAATCTACACGTTTCAGAAAATAATTTTGAAGTGAATTGGGTTCCCTGATCAGTCAACAAGCGATTGGGTGTCCCCCATTGTGCTATAATTTTGGTCACAAATTCTTTTGCGACTGTCTCTGCACTTTGGTCCGGAATAGGGATAGCCTCACAAAATCTGGTGAAATGATCAACAAAAGTTAATAAGTATTTATTCCCAGATTCTGTAGTAGGTAAAGGTCCGACAATGTCCAGCGATACAGTATCCATGAAATCGTCGGCTGCTACCGCATCTCCTAATGGTGCTCTTTGAGATTTTCCAATTTTCCGTTTAGCACACTTATCACATGAGCCTATATACTCTTGAATGTCACTACTCATGGTCGGCCACCAATACTTAAGTTTTATGGCTGCAATAGTCCTCTTGGTACCTTGATGAGCCATAAAAGTATTATCGTGATAATGCTTTATCACTGTTGCTATTAGCGAACGCGGAATGACAACTTGTATCCCGTGTGCAGGGGAATGCCTACACAATAACCCATTATTATCTTTATGGAAGTCATCAAATTCAATTAACCTAATCAGCTGATCATCGGCTAACTGTTCTGACAAAATCAATTCTTCGGTTAAATTAAATTCTGAGTCTGAGGTCACAATACCAACATGTCGGCTTAAGGCGTCTGCATGAGGTAACTTTTTGCCTGGTTTGTGAATCACTTCATAATCAAACTCCGCTAGTCGTAGACTCCATCTAGTGAGCCTCGAACTCGGATCTTTTAAGTTAAGTAACCATCTGAGGGCTGCGTGATCTGTGTGGAGAGTAAATTTTCTCCCGTACAGATAACATCTGAATTGCTTCGTAGCAAAAATGACTGCAAGAAGTTCCCTTTCAGTGCAGCTATAATTTCTTTCAGCGGCATTCAACTGTCTGCTGCAATAAGCAACTGGTTTCTCTTCTCCATTTATTTTCTGTGATAGGACAGCGCCTACGGCTTCCTGTGATGCGTCTGTAGTTACAATGAACGGTAATGAAAAATCAGGATAACTCAACAATGGTTCTGTACTTAATTTTGCCTTTAGTTCTCGGAAGGCTTCTTCCTGACTAGTCCCCCATTTAAATTCAACATCTTTCCTAGTTAACATTGTTAAAGGTTTAGCAATAGCGGCAAAATTAGGGATGTGTCGTCGATAATAGGATGCTAAGCCTACAAAAGAACGAATATCTCTAACTGATCTTGGTTGCGGATAGTCCCGAATGGCTTTGATTTTCTGTGGATCGGGCTTCACACCTTCTCGCGATACAATATGACCTAGGTACTCAACCTGATCCGTTGCAAAAGTACACTTAGATGGCTGAATTTTGAAATTAATTTCTTGCAATTTTACAAACACCTTTTCTAAATTCTTCACATGAGTGGCGATATCTTCACTCATTATCAAGATATCATCAAGATAAGCCAAACAAATGGTCCCTTTCAGGCCCATTAATAGGAAATCAATACATCTCATAAACGTGCTGGGAGCATTCTGCAAGCCGAAAGGCATTCTATTATACTGATAGTGTCCCATGTGACACGTAAAAGCAGTTTTCTCTTTGTCTTTTTCATCAATTGGTATTTGCAAGTAACCAGAAGCCAGATCCAATACAGAAAATACTTTACATTTCCCTAGAGAATCTAACGTCTCTACAATGTTAGGGAGGGGATAAGCATCTGACTTTGTAACGGCATTTAATCCCCGATAATCAATACACAATCTGTGCTTTACAGTTCCATCTTGAGATTTCTTGGGTACAAGTACAATAGGACTTGCCCATGGTGAAGTACTGGGTTCAATAATTTTCTTATCTAACATGTCATTAATTTGTTCTTCCACCACCGATTTTAACGCGTGGGGAATTCTATAAGGATTCTTCTTCACTGGTAAAGCATCTCCGGTATTTATGGAATGCTTCACTTCACTAGCACAGCCTATTTCTGGACTTCCTTCGACGTAAAACAAATGCTTATACTTTCGTAAGACGGCTATCATAAGTCTCCTATCTTTGCCCTGTAAGTGCCCTAATTTTTCATCTAAAAATTTCTCAAATTCCCATAATTCTGGTACATAATTGTCTTTAGCCCTACGTCGATTTGTGTTCCATGTTCGCTTTGTTTCCCGGTCAATCATATTCACGGTCCTATTACTGTTATTCATCTCATTAGCGATTTCTGATTCTTGATCAACACCTAGGTTTGCTACACTAGCTTCTCCTATAGCACGGTGTTTGACTAAACTCACAGGTTCGGGCGAAAAATTAACAATTTGAATAGGTACGTAACCTAAAATTTTCTCACACTTTAATACATTAACAGCTTCATGTGGTGCGTTTTCCATAACTAATTTTTCCTCTAATTTTAGTTCTCTATTCAACCCTACATTCACCCCCTGTTCTGACGATCGTGAGCAAAATAAAACCTCACCATTATCATCAAATGTTGAACTTTCACACAACTGGTGTTCACAATTATTTATCTGCCTAACTTGACCTTGACTATTCACGGGAATTATAGTCTCCTTATTCAGCACCGGTCGGTCGTCCAACTTTCCAGTTGCAAACGCCGACTCTGCCGCACCATTCACAGACAGTATCATAAGGGATTGTTCGTCCGAACCGACTAATTTATCCGGTGAGGGGTTTTTGCTTTGGGAAAGACCTTTTATGTTGGTAGGGAAATTTTCTTGGCCACTTGCATTACAATGAGGAACACAATTATTACTTTTATTACGATCACAATTTTTCTGGCCATTCATGGAGACTTTTCGAACGTATCCCGATCCGTGATCATCCACAAGGGAACTATGTCCCCGAGCATCATTGACAATTGTCCTAAAATTACCAAGTTGACTAATGCTGCGTGCTACATGAATTCCAGGTAGCCCATCCTGATCACTGGTTGGTTCTACCAATAGCACTTGAGAGGTCTTTGGGTTACAACTAAGATTATGGCGTCCCATAACCTTACCTCGGACTATTTTTACTGTATGTGGTGGTAAGACAACGGACTCGGCTAGCAAGATAGGTCCGCTCCAGTCAAGCTGATCGTGAGTCGATGACTGCGAGGCCATTGCAGACACAGAACCCGATTTTCCAGACACTGATGCGACATTGCACGATTGTAGATCAGTGTTGATCAATGTCACAGTTTGCCTGCCTATTACCAAGGAGTTCGACTGGACGTCTATACGCGCACCAACATAGCGCAAAAAATCCATCCCTATGATGCCTGCGGCGCTGATTCGTATGTCGCTTATCACAAATTTAAATTCAAATTGCTCACTTCCCATAAGGAATTTGACCGTCTGGGTTCCAAATGTTTTTACCTTTTGCCCGTTTGCACCCCTGATCACTACATCAGATTCTGTAATTAGCGCTGAGCTTACTGTGGGTTTAATTAATGATACTGTGGCGCCGGTATCCACAACGAATTCCCAAATTTTCCCCTCTATTTCTAAGTCTACCCGAGGCTCGCTAACTACCTCGTTTAAAGCAGACGGCGCTACCAGAACTGAGTGTGACTGTAATTCGGCTCCTACGACGGGGTTTTCTTCGTAGGACCTATCCCGTTTGGGTACTGTCGCGGATGCCCCTCTGATCCCTTCCTACAGTCCCGTTGATAGTGACCCATAATCCCACAGTTGTAACATTGGATGCTCGATCGGTTACTATTTGAATTTCCACGTCCCGGAGCTAACCCTCGCCCCCTTGACCCGTTATACTGTCCCCTAGTATAATTTCCCCCGGGTCGTACATCTCGACCGCGAGCGAATCCCCTGTTGAAATTCGGCTCATATCTGCGGTTGTTGCTCCATGCTTGATAATTACCCGAATTTTGTTGTCTGTTCCCTGCTTGGGCTTGAACCATAAACAATTTCTTATCTTTTTGCTCCTTCAAAACGGATGCACCTTCATCCTTTTCCGTTTGATACACTTGATTCGCTATTCGTAGCGCATTATCAATTGTAGTGGGTGCCTGAAATCTAACTTCTCGGCCAACAGTTCCACGTAAACCATGTATGAATGCGGCAACTAATCGCCTATCTGCTTCCTGCTTCAAAATCTCTCTAGTATTGGCATCCTGATCATGCACTATTGTCTTTAAGCTTAGTCTTCGCACTCTGTCGCAAAATTCTTCTGGTGATTCGTGCTTTTCTTGCATGGCATTTTGTAATTTTAAGTAGTGATATTGCATCGATCTCTTATCTTTAAATCTAGCAATAAAATTTTCCTTGAAGTCTTTAAAAGAAATATCTACTGCTTGTAATTCAGGTGTGGTGTCATAATATGTTCTCGCTGTGCCTCGCAATTTCAATATGGCAATCTGAACTGCATCTTTATCTGTAAGTCGTCCCATGGTGGTAATTCTTTCAATTTGGTCAAAGAAACTGGTAACTGGTATACTATACGAGTCCCCTTTCCATGGCTCTACTAATTTGGTTACGCTTAAGTCTTTGGAAATTAATGCAGGTGGATCGTTTCCTTGCGGCATCTTGTTGGTATTTGATTACACTAGTTATTTAATGGATACCTTCCCACTCGTCAAGTATGGATTCAACGCTGCTGTCTACTGGTCATCTGTTCAACAGTTACGTGGTCTGTGTACCTACGCTTGTTGGTGGGGTTTGAGCTATTATGCTGACTCAATTCCTCCCAACCAGCTTATGTGCGCATTGACACCCTCGATCCTGCTATCAATTCGTCGCTAAACTCACCACTCTGGCAATACTGGGGAAGATAGTCCGTACGTTCGATTTCCAAAATAGGGTAGTCGAATTCTGGTGGTACGTAGCGTATAACTAGTCGTATGTCTACTTCGAAAATTACCTCTAACCCTTGCGAATGTTCGTAACGGTATGTTTTTAACGCTGGTGTCTTAAAAGTTTTAAACGGTCTACCTGCAAAGGCAATATCAAGGCGAGATCCTGCCTTCAAAGCAACAAATTTCATACGATGCTCTTGAATTAAATTCGTATTAATATTAGTATGTTTTCTAAAAAATGTCTCAACTAAACTTTGGGCGTAATTGCTTGATCCTTCCAAAGCTAAAGGATGCGATACCCCAATTACATGTACAAAAAGGACGGTAAATTCTGTATCACCTTCGGATACACCCGAACAACATTGAAAACAAGCCATACAAAATTAAATCAATGCAACCACATTAGATAATAAATTCAAAACAACAACTAATAAAAATTCAAAAACACAAATAAAACATAAATAAAATAAACACATAAACCACCCCCTGTTAAAATCTGACACCGCTGCCACCAAATGTCGTGCCCCCGGGAATCGGATAAGTAGGGGATGATAAGGTAGTCCAGGTGAACGAATTATCAATCCTATAATCACTGCTGAGGATCCCAAGGAGCGGGAAAAGAACAGATTTTAAAGGAGTTGGTTATTCAACACACAAATTGCAGCTTCACGCTTGCAATAATAAGTAAACACAATAAAATAAACATAATGCT
The DNA here is from genome assembly GCF_040183065.1 of Periplaneta americana. Taxonomy (NCBI): domain Eukaryota; kingdom Metazoa; phylum Arthropoda; class Insecta; order Blattodea; family Blattidae; genus Periplaneta; species Periplaneta americana. The sequence goes on from NC_091125.1 coordinate 24,011,911, forward strand.
GAATATAATATAATAAAACATAATTTGAAAGAATTCTACATTAGTATAGTGAAAAAGTTGCTAACTTCTTTCGTAAGTTCCTTCCTTAAAGAAAGTCTGAATCTGGCTAAGCAAGTACGGACAATTTCCACTTACATATAAGTTGTAGAATTGCCATCTCCCGTTCTTGTAGCCAAGCTCTGAATTCGTCTAAGTGGTGAAGGGAATATTCGGACTTAGAATATTCGTGGCGTTGGAGAACCTTCTGAGCTATAGTCTGCACCCTCCTCCTGGCTCTGGAGTAGCGTAATGTAGTCTCTTCCAAGTACCGCCGATTGAGAGTGATGAGCCAGATTCATGGGGTTTTATAGTAATTATAAAAAGGGATACGCCCGAAATAACAACGTCTGATTGGTTAAGATTCTAGCTTGGGGTTGGAACTTCAGAAAGAAGATAGCTTTACAATTGGTTGTTCACCATTGAAATATCATCGATCCCTTATAAGGTCATGACAAGATATCCTGTAAACAGGATGAGTTGTGGTATAGTGACTGTACATAAAAGAGCAAAAATACAGTAATTTCTTATGACAAACAGGATATAGGTGCGCTTCTTCCTTTGTAATATCAAAGTACAAAAGTCACGTAATGCCAATAAACTAAATAAATTGCAAATAAAAAGAATACAAGTTAACTATACAATACTGCAATCTTCTCTTACTTTCTAATGTTACAAATTTTAAGTGTCAGGTTCAAGGTGGGTTAACATCAAGGATAATCCTTAAACGAACTGCAAGGCCAGAGGCCCACGCTTAAGGCCAGGTGATCAATACTAATACAGGTAAGCTTAATTACAGGTGTACCTGGGTAATTGCAGGTATACCTGGGTTCGAGCATCACAAGGCGTTAGACTGTGCGACATGTATTCAAATCAAGAGCTGGCAGAGATACACTTCATGTACGGTAAGGCGGACGGCAATGCTGCGCTGGCTCGTCGTTTGTACCAGGAGAGGTACCCACAGCGACAATGTCCAGATCGGAAGGCATTTGTACGTCTCCATTACCATCTGTGCGAGTATGGAAAATTGAACTCTCCTGGTTTGGGAAGGGGACGACCAAGATCTAGAACTCCAGAAGTACAGGAGGAGATTCTGGAGGCTGTGAACATGACTCCTTCTATCAGCACACGAAGGGTAGCGTTGCAAGTCAATGTTCCTCATACAATTGTCTGGAGACTGTTGAAAGAGTATCAATTGTATCCTTATCATTTGCAACGTGTACAGGCCCTGTCACCAGCAGATTACCCTGCACGAGTTAGGTTCTGTCAGTGGTTCTTGCAGCAGTGTGGTGTAAATCCGAACTTTCCTGCCTTACTATTATTTACAGATGAAGCACAGTTCACACGAGATGGCATAACAAATTTCCACAATCAGCATGTATGGGCGTATGAAAACCCACGTGCAACTGTTCCATCTCATCACCAGGTGCGGTTCTCCCTCAACATGTGGGCCGGTATCATTGGTGATCGATTAGTTGGACCCCATGTACTAGTAAACAGACTTACGGGGCAGGCGTACACAAACTTCCTGGAAAACACCATACCTCATGTTTTAGAAGACACTCCACTGATCAATCGTCAACACATTCACTTCTTGCATGATGGCGCTCCTGCACACTTCAGTCGTACGGCTCGCCGGTGCTTGGATCGAAGGTTTCCTGATCGATGGATAGGTAGAGGTGGCCCAATTGCTTGGCCTCCACGCTCACTTGATCTGAACCCTCTCGATTTCTACTTGTGGGGCCATTTAAAACCATTGATTTATTCGTCTCCGGTACCTGATTTGGAATCCCTTCGGAATCGAATTGTGGCATGTTCTGAGGACATACGCAATATTCCTGGAGTTTGGGATCGTGTTCGCAGGGCAATGAGACATCGATGTGAGGTCTGTATTCAAGCAGGAGGTGGACATTTTGAACATCTTCTGTAATGACAACGACCTGCGGGAAGAAAAACGTTCCGGTGAATTTCAATGTTGTGAAGGCCATAACTCGGAAAAGAAGCATTTCCGGACACATGTTGTAATGAACTATTTTGATTGTCTACATGTGGGAAATACATACCTGAAATTATGCCCCGTATTTTTTAAACACCCTGTGTGTGTGTGTGCGTGTGCGTGTGTATATATATATATATATATATATATATATATATATATATATATATATATATATATTAGTTTTTAATTTTTTCAATCTTTTCAATACTGACACGTATTTATATTATTACCTTGACGAGACCTCTTGTACTATTGTACCTTCAGGTAAATGAAGTCAACGGCCCAGTCCACACCTGTGGAGTAACGGTTAGCGCGTCTGGCCGCGAAAGCAAATGGCCCGGGTTCTATTCCCGGTTGGTGCAAGTTACCTGGTTGAGGTTTATTCCGGAGTTTTCCCTCAACACAATATGAGCAAATGCTGGATAACTTTCGATGCTGGACCCCGGACTCATTTCACCGGCATCATCACGTTCATCTCATTCATACGCTAAATAACCTAAGATGTTGATAAAGCGTCGTAAAATAACCTACTAAAATAAAGTCAACTGGGTAAATATACGTTGTACGTGCAGTATTCATAAATCTTCGTTGGGCGTGCAAAAGGGCCTAAGTCGCTATTTGTGTGATATTAGATTTCCTTTATTATACCCGTTCCCTAAAATATCCTAAAACCAGTGACGTCAAAAAATTAAAGAAAATTATGAAATAGCCGAAACATGTCACTTTTAGGATTTATTACAGCTGTTTTGAAAATTTTGCAAATTTTTCATAAAGTGACTTAAGCCCTTTTGCTCGCCCACTAGAGAAATACAACTACTAGAACCTTCTCTGATGTATTTTTGACCTACTTAAAATATTTGTAGGCAATAAATCTAAGCCTCTGTTACTTAAATATAGTTACATGCATATGCTGTAACGCGTGCAGAATTAAACATGCAATTGCAATTTCTCGGAAATGTCTTTAATTTATTTTTAAGATCCAAATTTTCCATTTAATGGTATGAGAATTGCGACGTCTGCTCAGTAAGAATTATCTACTGTAATTAGATAATCAAGAAAGTAACCATAAATTATAATTTACTGTACGTTACTGCTAATTACGAGAACTAGATCAATAAGTAAAATGAACTGATGCATGTCCCACGCTATGACTCAGTGCAAAGCGCGTGCGCTTCCCAACTGAGCGGTCCGTGTTATATTCTCGGCGTGGGCGGAGATTTGTCTCTATTTCACTGGACTGGATGTTTTTCCCTTGTCTTCTACTAGTTCTGTGATGTCTCCACGGTAGCCCTGCATTGTGTTGCGTGCTGACCACAAGGTCAGAGAGGTCTGCCATGTGAGAAAATCTAGTGATGGTTCACAGAAAGACCAAAACATCTAGAGGATTTTGTAGCGCCTCGAGAGGAGGAGGAAGAAGAAGAACTAATGCATGAAATTTTCAGTAAAATGCTCTAAAATATTTCTAGTCGGCTAGCCTATATGTTCCAAGGCAATCAACATCATAAAAGAATAAAAATTGGTTAAATCTGTAGGCCTAATCTTTGCTTTTAAATAAAACTCATGATGTAGGCCTATATTAGTGTCAATTAGAAGCACTGTTAGTGCTAAGGTTAGTTGGGGACTGGAAAGAAACGCAGATACAGTATACGAAAATTACATTGTACATAGCTCTCAAATAGAAGAAAAACTTAATAAAATGACATGAAGAATTTTTCCCATAAAATATTTAACAAATAGATGTAGGCGTACTGTACATAAATGGGAGAGTCAAAATTGAAAGATTTTTAAACAGTTTTCTAGTTGAGATAGTAGGTAGAGACGAAGTTATAGCTAATTCTGATTATCTTTTGTAATACCGCATTTTTATAGGTTTAACTTTGTTTGCATGCGTTTAGGCTCTAAACTGATTTCTTTTGTTTTTAAATTTCTAAGTCTGTTTAAAAATGTATTACTTTTACGTTCTTTATAATAGTTTGTAATGCCATATAATGTGAACGTGCCCAATATCTAAAATCTTATACTGTGATATGTACGTTTTTTATTTTCCTAATATTGTTGGATATTTGTTTATTGCAAACTTATGAAGAAATACGCAATATTTTTCTGAGCACAAAAATTAATTTGCACATTTCTTCATAAGTTTTCAATAAAATAATATGTAGCAATTGAATAAGTGAACATTGTAATTGGTTGGCCTGTTATGTTCACATCTTAAAATAAAATAAAATAAAATAAAATAAAACAAAATAAAATTTCTTTGAGCACTGTATTAGGTATTCTTATAAAAGTTACAAATTTAAACTTTTAAAATTTTGAACCGGATAGCATACGGACATGGTTATATGTGTTTCTTTTTGTTATTTAATCACGTGCATGATTCAAGCAATAAAATATGAATATGGAATTTTATATGATTGTTTATGTATGTACAGGTCAAGGAAGGCAGGTGGTTCGCACATGTTTGTTCACAATATGTCGGTGTACATATTGAAGTGGTTAAATGGAAATTAGAAACAATTTGAAATAGGCAGTAATATGAAGAAAGGTAGGATTACAGAATTTGTCATCATAATCACCATCATTATTATCCAACTTCTATACCGTCTCATTTCCACTCGTGTGGAGATTTAGGGCCGTATTCACCAACGTGGGTAAAAATTTTATCTCGGATTTTAGCTACAAAAACTTAGATAATAGCTACATTTGTATTCACCAACAAAATTATTTCGGTTAATTGAGATTAGGCTATCTCGGTTTAAAATTTTACCGGAGAAATGTTGGCCGATAAAATAGGAAAAACTGAGATAATCGAAATAAAAAGATGACTGGAATATTTGATGAAAGAGAAAATGATAGTGATGAGGAATATGGCCAAGAGTACAAAAGAAGACGTCCTAGATGGCTAAAAGAACGCGCCACATATTTTCAGGACTACGATGACTCAGATTTTGTAACACATTTTAGATTAGGTGCATGTAGAGTATCCAACGCCCACTGAACGAATATTTCACTTTTATCACTGCCAATGTTGCGCTATAATCGTAAATGCAAGGTAGGCTATAACAAAAACCTACACTAACCAAACCTAACCTGTCAAAGAAGCAACAAGTTATACTAAATATTTGTAAAATTGGCCTATGTCTCTATAGTGGGCGGGACATAAGTAACATTGACCAAGATTAATACTCTACAATACCTAATGTTTATACCAGAGAGAGGCAGCGAAAAAATACCGCACTACACAGGAACGTCGGGGAACAGATTGCATGCAATCCATAGCTCGACTCACCGGTCAGCTGTAGCAGCGCGGGCGAGCCAGCGTTCAGTTTCATTACGGTAGGCCTAAATTATTAGTTAAGGATTACCTAAGGAATGAAGTTGAAAACTGATGTAAATCTTACCTTTCATCAAAGCAGCTGTTGAAAATGATGTCCACTAGTCTGATTTCATTCTATTAGCGTGAAGATTTCCTCGGGCTGGTTTCAATTCTTGCTTGAATATCTGCAAGCTTCTCCTCTGTTAATACCCTCTTCTGTGGTTCTCTCTTCTTGTTTGAACAAACCTTATTTCTCGCCATTTTCTGAGTAACTTGGTTGTGTATTGTCTCGAAGGCATTGCAGCGTCACGAAACTAATGTAGAAATTTGCGAACAGTACAGTTATACGATTTCTTTTTTAGGTGAAATGTCTCAACTAGGAATATTCGTTGTACAATACTATACGTCACTATATTGACAGCGAGCACAAATAATGTTCAGTAACAAGTGTATTAATGCAACACTACGTAATAACACTAATAACGTACGCTCAATAAACACTTCGCTCATCAACTAAACACTCCGTACCAGGGTTGCCAGATGATTTCAGACCAATGTCGCCAACTATACACTAAGAAGGCGCCAGAAAGTAGCCGATTATCTCTGAAGTTGATAGTGAAAGGAATAATAAACTTAAAAAAAACCTACAATGTAATTATGAACATAACCATTTATATTCATTCACAAATTTGCAATAATTGTATTGTTAATATTATTTAATACAAAGATAAAGAATCATTAAATTGCATTATTCAGCTATGGTGGGTATCTTTGATACTTTCATTTTGTTGTTTGTTCAACCTGTATTCTGTTGTTTATTTGTTTACAAAATTTACATATTTTACAAATTGTTTCATTCGAATTTTTCTTAAAATATGTAGCCTCTTGAAGCCAGCCTGAAAATATTAATTTTCTGCATTCGGTGTGTCTGTAGTCTAATGGTGCATTTTTTAAAACGGTAATGATTTTGAATTATGACTAAATACCGGCACCGAATTTTGAGGCTTGAATATATAATTTCAATTAAACTGCAATTATCTTCATCCCAGAGCAGCTTCTCCCACTCCTTGTTATACTTTCTGCACCTCTCATATTTCGGCATCTTCTACATAAACGTTGTTATCACAGTTAAAGAAAGGAACCAAATGAAAGAAACTGCTAATAGGCCCTCTAAATTGCTGAATTCCAGCTATTATTAATTTACGGCTTAGTGCTCAACATCGTTTCTTTTTTTTTTTATTGGGTTATTTTACGACGCTGTATCAACATCTAGGTTATTTAGCGTCTGAATGATATGAAGGTGATAATGCCGGTGAAATGAATCCGGGGTCCAGCACCGAAAGTTACCCAGCATTTGCTCGTATTGGGTTGAGGATAAACCCCGGAAAAACCTCAACCAGGTAACTTGCCCCGACCGAGAACATCGTTTCTAATAATTATCAAAGTTTAGAAATAATGTATAGAAACTAAAAGTTTAATTGATAATAAAATCCACTTACTTTATCCATTAATGTAATATATTTATATGCATTAATTCCACTTGATTATGTTATTAAAATATCACAGATCAAAAATACACGTTGTAGATCCCCGGGGAAGTTTTCTACGCAACCTTGAACGTTACTCTGCCATCTTTTGAAAATTAACGTGACTACAATATCTGGCGAATATTTACGTACTGAAGAATATTACGTACAATGGATCATATTCTTGTGAAAAAATGTTTTAATTAAATTATATTTATAGTTAACATTGAAGACGCCAGAAAAGTAGCCAGGTTGCCAAGTGAAAATTTTTATCGCCACAAGGAACATAAAATACGCCAAAATGACGACAAGTAGCCACATCTGGCAACTCTGACATAGTGGCTAGTTGGCCAGGCAGTAGTCATGACAGTACCATTTTCAATAATCGTGTACAACGAGCCAGGTTCGAACAGGGTATCTACGGGGATTCAATGTTACTAGTAGATGCAGGCTATCCGTGCAGATCTTACCTAATGCCTCATCTGAATACAGTTCATACGCCGGCAGAGTCTCTGTAATGAATCGCGATCAGATCAAGAACGTTTAGCTTATTGAAAAGAAGATTTCCGGTTCTTGCTTTGGGGATGAATGTGACATTCATATGTTTGCCTGATAACTGCTACAGCGGTACTGCATAATATTCTTCTTCGAGCTGGAGAAGGTTTACCTCAGGAAGATCCACATATACAGTTACCTGTACCATGGGCTGAACTCTTAGGAGAAGGGCAGATTGATGGGACTGTATCAACAAAATAAATATTTATCTCGCCACGACAATCTAGTGAGACGAATGTTATGTTTTATTTAACGACGCTCGCAACTGCAGAGGTTATATCAGCGTCGCCAGATGTGCAGGAATTTTGTCCCGCAGGAGTTCTTTTACATGCCAGTAAATCTACTGACATGAGCCTGTCGCATTTAAGCACACTTAAATGCCATCGACCTGGCCCGGGATCTCTAGTGTGAGACGAACAATAATTATTGATACCTACTTTAGAAGTCTCCTGTCACAGTAGCAGCACAGCATTTTACATTATTAAAAGATCTTGCATAAATGTTTATTTTTTCTTACACATTGTTGTTATATTACAAAACAGAAGAAATAATTTGCTTTTTTCATGGTTCAATTCTGTAAACAAATGTACTATTTACATATTAATTATTCATATTTTTTAAAGTACCAACACGGCTAAATTATTTTTTCATATACTGAAAACAATGAAATTCAATTAATAATTATCAGCATAATGCATTGTAACAATTTTTTATTGTTGTTTAATAATATTTCAGTTTTCACTTTCTCGTGTTTGAGTAGTTCATTTTCTCTTTCAAGTTTTACTCTTTCAATTTCGAGTTTTAATTTTTCCTGCTGTAGTCGAAGAGAGTGAAGCTCCTTGTTCCACAAATGTGTTGCTTGTTCAATGAAATTCAATTAATAATTATCAGCATAATGCATTGTAACAATTTTTTATTGTTGTTTAATAATATTTCAGTTTTCACTTTCTCGTGTTTGAGTAGTTCATTTTCTCTTTCAAGTTTTACTCTTTCAATTTCGAGTTTTAATTTTTCCTGCTGTAGTCGAAGAGAGTGAAGCTCCTTGTTCCACAAATGTGTTGCTTGTTCAATGCTCTTTATTATTGCCTTAGCCTTCAACTTGTGGATTTTTGCTAAGGGCTCTTCTGACTTGCTAAGGATCGGTCTTCTGCGTGTAGTCCAGTTTGGAGGGACAGTTTTTGAAGAAGTTGAAGGAGCTGTAACACTGACGTTGGCCGAGTCGTCACAGGCAACTTCACCGTAGCTTCAGTGGAGCAGTTTTTTATGGCTTGAACATTAGCGCTGTCAACGGTTCCACTTCAGCTTGCAGTCACAGTTTGGATTCTTGGGAGACTTAAGCATATTTGGTGTATATTGACACCAATTGAATTGCGTTGGATGAATCTCAAAATTACTACTTATTTCCGCAGATCCTCCTGTCAGCACAATTGTATCACCATTATTAACAACTACAATATCTAACGGTTCACTGTCACCGTCATATGGGTTTTCCAGTCCTTCTACTAAAAGCCGAATAAGTTCTATTGCCTTTTCAAAGATAGGATAATTTGTAATAACCTTACTTGTGCCCCCACCTGTTTTCAATGCTTCCATCTTGATTTTCGCCGATGCCTTTCTAGAAGCCTTCTTTAAATTTTCCTAAACATTTCTCAAGTTTGTAGCATTGCGAACAGGCCCGTTTCCTTGAGAATTAAAACTAATTTAAATTGTTTGCCACTGTTAATTTTTCATTTGAGTTGTTACACCATCTATTTTTTTTCTATCTCATTTACATTTTCTGTCACCAAATCCAATAACAATTCCTTCTCTTGACATGTCATATTAGGTTTCTTTCTACGTTCCTGATCAACACTAGCCATAACTTACTGTAGATAAACTATTTTCACACACCTAACCTATATATACTCGTAACATTGTTTATTTTTATCATGAATTTATAGTTTCCGTGGCGCTAGTCAATTGTTCCCCTCTATTCTTTCCGTGCTTCGTTATGAAAAAATTAACGATCAAATGCAGTCTGAAACGAAAACTTAGTTTTTGAAAACCAGGATAATAAATTATGTGGTGAACCTACAGAACTGAGCGTTATCCGAGATAATGGTATTACCAGAGTTTTAGAAATCTGAGGTAATAGAAAATATTACTGACGTTGGTGAATACGAGTCCAAGAGCTAATAATAGATGTTCACAATAGCGATATCCTTATGTACCTTAGCATGGTACAAAACCGCCATACAGAACAAGTCCCACAGACAAGCAGAAGAATCTCTATTTGCCAAGGACAATCGAACTTGGATCGGTTGGATTTGTAGCTAGAATCACCACCGATATTGTAAAATTCATACGCATGAAATATTAAAGGACTGGGTAACTCATTCATATTGATTGAACAAAATGGAATTGAAATTTTGATCTGCTGAAAGTTGTTGAGATGCGTAGTTGAATGACCTTAATAATTCCGAAGTCAAGGCCCTACTACGATGAGGAAACCATCTATTATATAATCCTCAAAGTTATAAAAAAAAAATCAAAATAATCCGGAGGGGGTGAAGGAAAAATATTGACAACTTACGAAGCTGTATAAGAATCTCTGACGTAACAAAAGGGAGGCCCAACAAAGAAGTTGACTTGTCGAGTGGTTCGTAGGAAGGGTTAGTACAACCGCGACAGGAATTCGTTTCCCACGTCTCTATGTTGTGGAGTTCTTTTACATCCCTTCTGTATTATAAATAATATGTTCACATTATATTCATAAGGAATTAGCTTACTTCATGTTGTAAAAAGCTGCTCAACGTTTATTAAAATAATCCTTTTTGTGCACGTTTCGTTTTCAGATGTTTCAAAGAAGTCATAAGTACAGCAATCCACGTTAAATGAATACATGCAATCTGATTTAACTTCAAACCTATTTTACTTCAATCATGTTCTCCTATTTCCAAAAGAAACATTATAGCAAATGTCTATTTCATTTTAGTATTACGAAATTGATTTTATATTTGTGTTACAGTAATTCTAGAATAATTACAACATAGACCCTATTTTAGGGCCTACTATTTAAAACAGATTTTTAAATCGTAATTTACCCAGACAGTCCATAAAACAATAATATTAACTTATTATGAAATAGGCCTACTTTGTCTTTTATTTAACATTCCTCTTCAAGTGCAAATGCTAAGGCTATTCAGAAGCAGAACGTTAAAATGTGACAATAGAACAATGGTGGAATAAGGAAAACAGCGAAAACCTGCAAAAATATTATTGTAGCCTACACCATGACACTCTTAACGATCTTTCGAAGATTGAAATTTGAAAGGAAACTGTCATCAGAGGTACAGCTCTACTATTTAGGGTCGTTTCCACTAGCGCCAGTATATTTACTTTTTACCTGAAATCTCTAAAACTCAGTTAATAGCATTATCTTGGGATAACACTCAACTCTGTGTTCACCATACCATTTATTATCTAAGTTTTCTAAAAACCTAGATTTTGTTTCAATCCACTTTGATCCTTGAAATTCTCATCTTGAAATCAGCTCCAGCTCTATGCTACTGCTGAAAATAAAGCAATCTTGAAAGGAAAACTGACTAACTGACTGACTTGATTATGGCAACAATAAAAACGAAAGAATTTGAGTATCTTGACGGTGTAGTTGAATTATAAAGATAGTTTTGCTACCATAAAGGATTATGGGCGTTGATGAAAGAAGAATAAAGAGGTCTGTCATAATTCATAACATACCAAAATAGAGATGTGTTATTGGAGCTCGTACAAAAACACATAAATGTGATTAAAGAAACTGATATAGTTACAACCAAAATTATAAATGATAAAAGGAAAGAAATAGCAAACACCTTTAATTCTCAAAGAATTGGACCTGTTCGTGGTTCTTTGCGCTTAATTAGTATGTATGAGAAAATCTTAAGAAAACTTTCTGATAAGTTTGTAGGCATATTCTTGGTCATATTAATACACTTACCAGGTGTTCCAATCGCCTAGGCGCCTTGTTCTTTTATGCCGATTATCTTGGATAATCCTATTTTACCGGTCATCTTCCACGAATAAAATATAAACCGAGATAATTTCACGAAACCAAGATACTTATATTGGTGAAATACAAATGAAGCATTATCGTACTTTTTTGTCCAATAATCGGGATAAAATAATTAAAGGGATTGGTAAAAACGGCCCTTAACTGACATTACTGCAGTTTTAATAATGTCTGATCTCAATAGCAACACATTTTATACAGATAGCCTATACTATGTACTCCTAAGAGTTATTTTACGGAATTCGTACTTTTATTGTCTATGTTTTTATAATTGTATAATTTTGGAATCATACTCACTTCATGCTACTGATGTTCCTATACCAGAAATATGTGGTCTGTTCTTAGTTGTTTTATAGCTTGTACTATGGTCTCATGTCTCTATTTTTGTATTCAGATGTCGCAAATATATGACACAGAATTCCCCATTTCACTTCGCTTTCAAAGAAGAATTTTTAAAGAATCAAATAATACTTATACATAGGTAGATGGACATAAATTACAATTCTCTATGCTACATGATCTTGAAGCTCTACCTCTACGGTAAGATGACACAAGTTGCTGAGGGAGTTGTACAGAGCTGTGATATGAAAGAGGCCGCAAGTGGTTAGAGGTCTGTCTGTAGTTACGGGTCGCGGATCTGTGCGATGTTCAAAATGAATTGTCCACCGACCTCACCCTCACATTTTCATTCCTACCTGACAGCCCACTCGCCTCCTCCTCCTCCTTGAGGAATCACCCACCGACAGGACATGTTGGCTCGTACCAACTGCAACACAACCATTTAAAATCGTTTTAGAAAATTATACGTAAGCTTGTAAAGGGATTAGAGAGTGGCGGCCATTACAAGCAGTTGGTCGTGCAGAGCATCATTTCATAATGCCAGTTTTCTGCAATACGGACAACTTTTTGTGTCTTTCAATTAATTTGCCAGGTTAGACGACGTTGTACTGTACTTTAGCTAGTAAGTCGATGAAATTGTAACATCACTTCGAGCTCATAGGTCAAGATGTCGGGTACCGACTAAGTTGTTTTCGTCGTCGTGTTCGATCAGTTGTCCTTTTGTTTCTCGTCGTAATAAAAACTGCAAGTCTGTTGCATCGAGTTTGTTTATGTGAAGTAATAAACCGCTACATATAAGAAGCGATTTCTGTGTTCTGTTTAACTGCTCTATATTTTATAAATATTGCACTGCCCTGTTTTTGTTTCCTTTTATTTTAATTTGTTTAATATCATTCTGCTAGCAGGTAGGGCAACTAGAGGGAGGGACCGTAGATATGAATATTCAATTCATATTGTGTTAATTTAATTATATTTATATACTGTGTGACACAGAAGTCAGTTGACAAATGGGAAATGTTATTAATTGTAAAATTATTATAAAGTAACATAATGACGTGTTCCCTCCAAAATGTCCGTAATCTGAATGACTTTTTTCATATTTTGTAATGCTATGATTGAAGTACATATTCCTCTTTTGTACATTGTATCGCTACAATTTTCCTGAATGTTTTCTGTGGAATACGTAAAATGAATACAGTATATAAATTGAAGTAGGCCATGGTACGGTAAACAACAATGCTACAGTTAGTTTGTGTTTTGTTTTGTTTATTGTTTGAAGCTATTGACTTATTATTTTGAGTTCAGAAAGAGTTGAAGAAGATAACATTATTGTTTATTGTTTTCAGTTGTGATATTGATGTTCATTGACAGTTGAAGAGATCATGTTGACTCCTGAACAGTGAGTGGAGCTAGTACTGCTCTATGGGGACATCCACAGGATAACAAGAGAAGAGGCAGTTGTCATCCTAACATTCCAAAACCATCATACCAAAATGTAGCAAATTATTGCAAAAATTAAAAAAAAAAAAAAAAAAAAGTCTGTGTACTCGACAAGAAACGAATTAGTCTCTCCAAATCTGCTACTGACGGACAGCTTCAATAGACGTGATTGCGAAGAAGACGGCCAGTCCTAAAAGTGGCTATGTGGCTCGAGAAAGTGGTATCAGTAGAGAATCTGTTCGCAGAAAATAGTGAATTCTGCACGTTTTCAACTCTACAAATTACAGCATTTACACACAGTACAAGAAGAGGATCCATTCAAGAGGCGAACATATCGCAACTGGATTACATAACGTTTGCGTACTGATCGATCCTTCCTTCAGCATGTTCTGTTGAATGGCGAATGCTTATTCTTTCTGGATGGGCACGCTTATACACAAAATACATAATACTGGTCCCAAGAAAACTCAAGATCGATGCGTAAAGCTAACAACCCTGGTGCTCCAAAAGTTATGATGTGATGTGGAATACTAGGTGATATGGTTATGGGACCATATTTCTTTGATGAAAATGTAAACCAACACATATATGGGAAATTGCTGGACAGCACTGTAATGGAGTTCATGTACGATTTGCCACTGAACACATGGATAAGAATGTGATTTCAACAAGATGGGGCTACGGTATATTATGCTCTAATAATTCGCCAGAAACTAAATGAGATGTTCAGTGTGCATTAGGTTGGACGAGATAGACCTCAGTCACCATACCTCACACCTTTTGATTTCTTTCTATGGAGATTTGTGAAACAGGACGTTTTTCAGACAGAGCCTACATCTATAGATGACATGAAACAAAGGATCACCCATATTATCCAACACATCCCACGTGCAACACTTTTAAGTGTGACAGAAGAATGTCAGGATCGAGTTAGGCACTGTCTTCAAGTAAATGGAGGCACATTTTGAACATTTGCGGTAGTGAACATACTGTATACAATTGTATTTCCGATTGGAGTAATATTTCTGATTTGTCAAGTGACTTATGTGTCACATAACTTAGTATTTATTTTTTATATTTCTTAGATAACTAGGAAATATATTAAAGTAAGAGACAACATTTAAAAACTGGAAAATGGTAAAGTAGAAAAAAAATAGGTCGAATAATTTCAAATACTGGTGATAAGAAACATGGGTTACAAAACCATGAGCGTGGCCTATTGGAGGGAGCTCGTTAACAAGCATTTCACTTGATGTATTGTATTTCGGTTTAGATGAACTTAACTTATTTTGTTAGAAATTTAAAAATTTGACATAAAAATCTAGACTTGAAGCAAACGATATAAAAATTGTGATGAATATAACAGGATACAGAATAATAACAGAGAAGCTAAACAAATATTCGGGAAGAATTAAAATATTTAACACAAATAATTTCATTAAAGTATAGTTCCAGAAAAGAATTTTCTCCAGATTCAAAACATTGACATGCTCAGTGCTCCAAAGCAAGCTCGCTAGTAATATAGAACGATAGTGAACGAAATTAATCTGCGTAATTATAATAATCTCTTTTATCAACAGTATCCGAACCCTTGTAGGCTGTGAGCAAGCACGCCACCACAGAGCTACCGGAATGCTTGCGATGACTTGTCACAATTGGGGTTGTCGTACTGCATCGTGTTTGTTTACATAATGTCTCTTAGGCATTAATTTGATCTAATTTTCAGAATAATTTCGTGCTTTCTGTATTAACTGTGAAATATCTTCCTGTAAAACTATTCAAGAGAGCGAGTTGGCTCAGACGGTAAAGTTTCAAACTCACATTCGGAAGGTCCCGGTTTCAAACCCAGTGGGCGGCCAATCTGACTAGGTATTTTTATGGTTTCCCTCAGTCACAAAGACAAATGCTGATTGCAAATTTACATAGTACTGTGATTCATCACCATCTCAATCACCAATATAACAAACATTAATCAAAATCTAAAATCAGTTGCATGAACACAAGCCATCTATAGCATCCACTGGTATGCCCAAAGATCCAACACACGCGATATAACCATAGATGTTAAAGCGTGTATTAATAAAGTTAACGAAAAAAAGACTATTTAAAAATAATATTGGTTAAAAACTATTCTTCAATCGTTGTGGTGTAAATCGTACCCTGTGAGGAGCTTCAAGAGTCTGATCATTTTTGTTTATTGAGATTATTGTATATCCTGTTTGAAACGATGGGAATTTGATAACAATCTTCATTAATGTAAAGACTATAATTAATTTTCTGAAGGCATGCAAAATGTCTAAAGATAATTTTATGTTTCTCCAGTTGCTTAATACTAAAGCGCAGACTTATCATTTCTGGACCATGTGTTCGATTTCCGAAGTTAGAGTGATGTTTACGGGGGACAAGGTCGGAGAATTAGAGGATTTCCCGCGAACTTCCTGTTTCCTCAGCCTTGTGGCTTACACTCCACTAACACTGATCATATCACCTTACATTACTTTTCAAGTTTAAATGGGAAGCTTTTTGTGGTATGCAAATAAAAATAATTAAATTTGCTTTGTTGTTTGTGTTATTTTAAGTTCATGACCTCATAAGAAGTAGAACTTACTAGTCATTATGGTTAACGTTGAAAAAGGTCACAGGAACTGGCTTACAATGTTACTGCAAAGTTGAGGAAATGAACACCATACAGTAGTCTACAGGGTAAAGTAGAGAAGTAAACAAATGAACCGTGAGAAAAATAAATAATAAGAAGAAAACATTAATGGTGTAAGCAACTCGCCTTTTTAGCTTATCTCTTGCACAGTCTCGTGTGAAGATCTGGTGTCATATTGATCGAAGTTGTTGGGAAATTTCCTTTGTGAACTTTTAATACTAGGTTGAAATAATGAAATAAAAGAGAGAAATGCTACCATTAGAGCCAGCAAGGAAATCTTTGATGAAAGTTGAAATATTCCAAGAGACAGACCTTAATTAATTACGTATTATAACTAAAAGTGGCACTGGGTGTGCCAGACTGTTTCAATATCTGCGTTTTTGTGTTAATTGCAGAATAAATCATTCGCGACTTCTGCATGTGACCGAGTAATAGCAGTTCACGGAGGGTGAAAATTCTGTCTTTTGCTGGGAAAAGAACTTCTCTACCTGAAAATTATTAATGCGACGCTCTTTAAAATAGGCTATGAAATGAATTTCGTTACTCATTTCATCCCTTGCTAACTAATACTTCCTCAAAACGCGACGTGTCAATGAACGGGTTGATATAATCAGTTAGTTAATAAGATTCCTGTAAACTGCAAACAGATCAATGTAAGTGCTTCGAACTTTCTTTTCAGCTGTTCTTTATTTGTGACGGGTTTTCGATTGTCTTTTGATGTCTGTGTTCTTAATATTCTCTAACGGCGTTTGCTGATGCAGCAGTAGAGTTTGCAATCCTCTTGAGCAGAACAGAGGAAAGAGCAAGAAAATCCTTTTTAAAAAGTCAGAAATAGTAACAAAAATGGCAGAAATACATAGAGGAGGCGCAAAATAAGATAGGGAAAAAGAAAAACACTAAAGTATATGTTGCAGTTTCTTCTTCTCTGTGGATGAGATTACGGGGACTAGAAAAGAAAGACAACGGAGACAGAGAGCATCGGGTATTACGCGAGGTTAGCAATGAAGTCACATTCAAGAGGAGTAGAGGGATAATCCTCTTAGGGCAGTCTTGTCTTCGTCTCTGTATCTTGTTGGTCGTGTTGTATAGCTGTAGGGAAGTTGTTCTTTTTTCCCCTTTCTATACTTGTTGTTGTTGTTCTTGCTGCTGCTGCTGCTGCAGAGCCCACTTCTTGGTCTTCCTCCCATTCTGCACCTATACTTAACTTCTCCGGCTCAGTCTGTATTGCTGCTTCTGGTGGCCAGGGGCCCCATCCACTCCCTACTTCCCTACAATTACGTGGACGAGAGAGAAAGAATGCGCGGACGAGCGGGACAGAGCGGATCCCCACAACAGAGCTACAAACCGGACAGCCAAAGCTATAATTTCATCATGGCTTGGCTGGCATCTGTATGAAGTACAAGGTTGCCACGTGTTTAAGTCGTCCGCTGTATTAAATGTAATGCGTTACATACGATTTGAAAGTATTTTTCTGGTCGTGGTTATACATTGTGACATGCATTCTAAATACTCGTATTTGTATAGGAATATTGATTGAGAATCCGCTATCAATGCAGGAGAGACAGGCTCAAATTCCGTTTAATTCAGTTACCATTCATGTATGATGGACAAAAATAGAATGGGAGCAGGTTTTCTAGGGCACTCTTGCCATCGATCAACGACTCTCCATAATCAATCTTCCTTTATTAATCATCAGGGATGAGAAACTGTTATTCTTCTGGAGCGATACGTCACAAATTCAACCTCTCCCACCAACTTCTTCAGAGAGAAATGAAACAAAAACATCTACATTAGATTCTAGTACGGTACTGCAATAGCGTGCTAGTATTACTACATTGTAGTTAACATGACTATTTCCTCTTACCATTTCTTCAATGAATGAGAAGATGAATATTTTATGTGTGAATCTATGCGCATCTAACATTGATAAATAAACAATTAAATAAATAATTAAACAGCTTGAAGAGGCAGTTCATGAGATACTTTAGATTCAAACTTAAGGTCTAGACCTGTGGAGTAACGGTTAGCGCGTCTAGCCGCGAAACCAGGTGGCATGGGTTCGATTCTCGGTCGGGTTAAGTTGCCTGGTTGAGGATCTTTTCCAAGATTTTCTCTCAACTCAATATGAGCAAATGCTGGGTACCTTTTGGTGCTGGACCCCGGACTCATTTCATTGGCATTATCACGTTCATCTTATTCCTAACCTAAGATGTTGATAAAGCGTCGTAAAATAACCTATTAAAATTAAAAATTAAAATTCAAACGTAGATTTACGGAGAAAGAACTATACCTTTTCTGCAACCTTCTGTATCCACAGCTACAAGTTGGCTTAGCTTTTAGAGGGCTGGATCAAGTGAATGATCCATGCTTTTCAACTTGCTTTGGCCTATTGTGAGCGCTGTATAATGCGATGACTGTGCATGCGGTAAGTGTCCTGGGTAACATTCGTGAATCCGACGCTGACAGGATGGTCTCGATCCCAACACAGCCAGGTCTCATCCTCAGACGAGTACCTAATAAGTAGACTTCGAGGTTGAGGCACATAAACTGTGAAGTTATGTGCACACAGGATAAAGTGGTGTTTACAGAGCAACAGACAAGGTAGTTCTCTCCCATCATAGCGCTACATACAACGTATCAATTGGAGATTTTGCAATATACATAGGCCGAGCAAATAAAGAAATAAACTTTCGCCTAAGGAAACATATGTAAGTACTGTATTATGTTGGCCAGAATACTCAGATGTAGAAATACAACATTTTCTTAGACCCATAAAGATTTACACAAAAAAAACCTTTTAAAAGGGTAATTTTGAACAATTTTTAATAATAATAATAATAATAATAATAATAATAATAATAATAATAATAATAATAATAATATCAGAACATACAACATTTATAGTTAAAAGAAATGACAGAGGTAACTAACTCTGAAGTATAAATCACAGATAAATTTGTCTTAAAATAATATTATTATAAAAGACAAATGTTTCGAAAACAGTATTATTTAATTATGTTCCAGGCCTATTTGCTAAATCTAACTCCAGTATGAGTAAAACTCGCGTTCGGAGAGAAAATTGAGTATATAGTACAAAGCTTAATAAATTATTACGAAGACAGAATGTGGTTGTTCAGTCAACTGTCCGAAGACAGACTAGGAGATAATGGAGTAGGGTGGCCAGTTCTTTTCTCCCTCCATTTCATACATCGCCGATTAGCTACATTTTACACTAATCAGACTTCAGATGTACACAAGCAGGTATTCTTCCTCTGACACATATCGTCAAGTGAGATATACAGCCTGATAATAGAACAGAAAGGTAATATATTTATCTGAAATGAAATTATTCAGATATTCTATTTAGTAAGAATTTAATATCAGTAAGAAGTAAAAATGAAAGTTCTGTAGGTTGACTTGATAATAAAATACAATAAACAAATTCCAAATCACAAGATATTATTTACTTGTAAAATATGTTAGTCAAATATAAGTACAGTATATTAATACTACCTACTTATTTTAAATACCTCTTTCATTTTTGATTTTGAATTCATACATGTTATAATTTCTTAATAATTTATATATATATATATATATATATATATATATATATATATATATATATATATATATATATATATTTCAAAATCATGTTATAAATAATTTTTAGTCCATAATAAAATAATTAAGGCTGTAATTCTTTTGCCAGTAGTTGTGATGAATTTTGCCTCTTCTTGTAAGGTGTATTTTATTTTCTTGTGGAAGAAAGTTAACGTAGGCTATAACTTAATTAATTAAAAATGTGTTGCAATTGCATTTCGTTTTTCATTTCGCATTGTCCCTAATGTCCCAGCTTCACTAATAGTACTTACGAAACCTTCAACGTCAACCATACCTAGACAGACAGTACAGTGGATAGAAGATGGAAAAAGAAAACAAGCCTTAGCCTATTCCCATACCTCCGCCCAATACTCTGCTATAAATTAACCTGTACTGTATCGCTACTACTGGGACCTCAACTTCGAAGTCTACTATTAAGTCTCGAAGCAAAGAACCCCAAGCCCTTGCTATGACATTCGCCTACTTTTTCATTATTGCGAATAATATATGAAGGGTACACGGGAATAACGATCAAGGTCCATTTTAGAAAGTTTCGAGAAAAACAAATTTTAAAGTTTAAGCACTTAATACTTTGTTATGTGTGTATTTAATAGAAACTGACGTAGTGGAATGTCAAGAACGATGATTTCTTATTACTAGCTAGACTACATGATAGTACTTCTTTTCCACTATAAGATAGCATTATTAACTCAATTTCGATTTTTTATGGACCTTGATCGTTTTTCCCGTGTACCCTTCATATGAAATGAGGGGAAGGCGGAGTGTGTTTGTAGACTGATCGTGGGAACGGGAGTACCTCGAGAAAAATCCTCTGTAATGTCTGATCCACCACAAATTCCATCACGGTCTGGCCTGGGACCGAACTCAGACCGTTTGGATAGAAGACCAGGGTTAGAAGTCACAGACATGGCACTAATATGAGTACAAAACAATATATTACTTAGGCCTAGGTGCCGCGGTAAATTAAGACTTGAATTGTACAGATTTTTAGAGACGAGACTTTTTCTGAACTGCATTCATTTGCAACACATTTTCTTTGTATGTTTTGGATTAACGTGTTCATGTAAACAATTATTTTATGAAGTTAATAGTATAAAATGTGTGACGAGTCGTAACTGGGATGTGTTTTGGGACTGAGCTATTGTGGTCTTCAACCGGATATTGACAAACTGCTGAGCAGGAAGACATGTCAAAATCTTCAGAATGACATAAAAATTACTATTATTTTATTTCACTCACTCACTCACTCCTTATTTTTTTATTTTTTTATTTTCCTATTTATTTTTTTTATTATCAAATATGTACGTAGAAAATCTTTCTTCATTTTAGCAAGAATAACTAGAACACTATATTAGATATTGTATAAGAAGAAAGCTATTCAGTATCGATTTAATCAGTGTTAAGTAAAATAATTCGTTTTATGTTCACGATGTGCAAATACTTTTTAATTTCTTGAATTATTATACTTATTTTCATGTTTGTGTCCCGTTGTCTGTGTATGTTAATTTATACCACCATGTATGTGCATATATAGGTATGTATATATATTATCTATACATGTTATCCATATTTATTTCAATTAAAGCAAAGTAGACCTACGTCTTAAGAGTAAAATGCATGTAAACGTCAATTAACTGTGTTTGGTAAACATCTACCTACTGTATTTGTCTATCGATAGGAATATCGTGTAGAAAAAAATCTGAATTCTAAAGGATATATGGAATTTGGTGACGACTTCGAAATAGAAATTGGAGACAACTCTGGGAAACAAAGCTCAGACGGAGAACAGTTTATATTTTAGATATATGGATCGATTCAACTCAGAATAGAAAATAAAGTAGTGACGTCGATGAAACTTTAAGAGTGATTTCAATATTTCAAATTGTTTTCCTACCAATAAGTTTGTAGCTTAACTTCCGATATCTCATTTAAAATGTTTGCACTACTCCCCGACTCTTTGTGTCATAATCTGTTGCCAGAATAATATTTTATCTATTCTTATTTTCTTATAGGTTTTATCTAGTCGCAGCTCAGCTTAATTTCTTACGTGAAATTTAATTCGCTTACAACATTGGTGAATGCACATTGATATTTCGTGCCTTAGGTCTGTACGTCACTGGATTTCTGAATGAGAGTGACAGAATAGAAACTGGGATGGAGAAACATCTAAATTCTAAACGATAAGCAAGATCTCATGGACTTGGGAGAGTTCTCGATTATGGTTGGCATATAACTTACACTTGATGTGAGCTCCAAGTATTTTAGTTGCTAGTCTTATTGAAGTATTCACCACTCCATTAAGGATACCTGGAAATGTTTGAGATTATGGAGGGAAAAAGGACGATACTTATTAAAGATGATGAAGACAGTTGAATACAAGAGTCGCTCGAAAAAAAAAAAACCGAAAGTAGACCTACTTTCATAGACGAGGAGATGAAAATATAAGAGAGGGCATTGATTTCGACATTGATAAGTTTAATCAGTTGTGAATAGTACCAATAATACCAATAATTGTATGCAATGACATGTTCATGACAGTGTCCATAACTTTCAACCTATAGGCCTATCCCTACTTGTAGTGGTATTATTTGGAAATCAGTTTAGATGCTTGTATTTCTGTACAGATTTAAAGACTGATGTGACATCACCATAGATACACACAAACATTTTATTATTTGTTCCTTTATTTTTATATATCATACCAATCAACCAGTTTTTTTATTATTCTGCCACAACTAGACAACACTATGTGAAGTATCCTGTGAATTGTAACATTTCCGTATTTTTATGACCAAATGTTGCACTTACGTTGTCAACAACGCACAGTTTTCTCTTGCCCTGATAATCTGAAAGGATCATCAGCACTCACAGTCATGGGAAATCTAATTCAAGATTTAGTGACTTCCTTTCTTCATTATTCGAAGTTCGAATACTAAAGCTTGCGAATCGAATATCTCGTTCTATAAGCATTTATATTTTTTTATTATTATTATTATTATTATTATTATTATTATTATTATTATTATTATTATTATTATTATTATTATTATTATTATTATATCAGTCCACACCTGTGGAGTAACGGTTAGCGCGTCTGGCCGCGAAACCAGGTGGCCCGGGTTCGATTCCCGGTCGGGGCAAGTTACCGGGTTGAGGTTTTTTCCGGGGTTTTCCCTCAACCCAATATGAACAAATGCTGGGTAACTTTCGGTGCTGGACTCCGGACTCATTTCACCGGCATTATCACCTTCATCTCATTCAGACGCTACATAACCTAATATATTGATAAAGCATCGTAAAATAAACTACCAAAAAATATTATTATTATTATTAGTTTATTTCACGATGCTTTATTAACTGGAATGGTTATGTAGCGTCTGAGTGAAACGAAGGTTATAATGCCAGCAAAATGACTCCAGGGTCCAGCCCCGAAAGTCATCGAGCATATGCTCTTAATGGACTGAGGGAAAACCTCAGAAAAAACTGAACTAGGTAACTTGTTCCAACCAGGATTTTAACCTGGTACGCTAGTTTCAATCGTTACTCCATAATGAACATTATTGTGAACAACATTCGAAAACATTATCTTTCCTATACCTACGAGTATATGAATTATAATTAAATTCGATTGCCTAGAACTTGAGGAACTAATTGAAATTGTATAAAAGATTTTATGTCTGAGTGTAACAATTCTTTTTGTGAAAGTAATAAATTTTGAAGGTTTACAAAATAAGTGCTCACACAGAAGTGTTGAATATGGAAATGTTTGTAGTTAGAAATGGCTTTGGGAAAATGTAATAATAATATAATCCTGTGTTCTTTTTCCAGTTTCACCTAAAATATCATGAAGTTATTACATCAAAATTAATTGAAAATAATCATGATTCGCATGACACTTGTTCCTTAAAAATATGTGTAGTAGGCCTACCCAAAACAGTACCGTTGTCCGAACGCTAGAATATTGCCTTTCCAAGCTGGACACCTCCGTTTAAATTCCGTATTAAATTTATTATTACTATCATTATTATTATTATTATTATTATTATTATTATTATTATTATTGTTATTGTTATTATTATTATTATTATTATTATTATTATTATTACAAAATTATGGACCAACTCGCATTCCATACCGACTACACCATTATAAACCCCAAGGGAGAAGACGAATCGGACGCCCTAGAAAACGCTGGAAAGACCAATTTTAATATTGCTATGGAGACGAAACGGGCCAATGGGCCCAAATCGTATTGTTGATGATGATGACAAAATTATGGTGATATTAATTGAGTATACACGAAGAAGAAATAGTCAAAATATAAGAATGGTAGTCGCTCTATCTAGACTCCAACAGCTAGGATAAGCACATTATTAAAAGCATGTATGGGATACAAAGCATGGGCCGACATACAAGATCGACTAGAAAACTCAACACATTTATTTAGAACGGATCGCAACAAGAAAAATAACTATAAGAAGCAAAGAACAAACGTGGGGATAATTTTTGTTTTCAAACCGCACGATAGTAACTTGGAATAAATTATCTGCAGTAGTTTTTCAGGATAGGACTCTCAAAATGAAAACTTCTCACAGTAAATTAAATAATACAACTTAAATCTTCGAGATCCTGTTTATTTTCGAGAACCTAATGCGATACTTTATTTGCGATTAATATTTTATTACTAATAATTAGCATTATTGTTTCGTACAGTTAAGTTAGTACTGTATTATTGGTTTTAATAATTAATATCATGTATTTATATTGGACTTGATATTTATGCTCTATTCATTGTAAATTTATTCCCCGCCACCAACCTTAGGCCCTATTGCAGTTCCATAAATAAATGCAATAAATATGAATTGGGCCTAATTATACCTGTCATAAACTTCTTCTATCATTCTATAACAGGAGTAAAGGAATATCTACTTGACATACCCCTCCACTTCAAGCTTCATACAAATGATTATAGGCTGGGAAATCAAGTTAGTCTATATCCGGAGAAGGTGAGAAATACACCAAACTCTCGCATAGTTTCTTGTAAATAAAATTAACACTCTGGAGTAATACGAAATATAAAAGGATAATATTTTATTATTACAGAAACTTCCTACATTAGGAGATTTAAGAACATGTCCCATGTTACTTTTTCAATCCTACACATATTGCTTTACTTGTATACCACAACTAAATTAAAAAAAAACGACTTTCCTCATTTGAATGCAAGAATTTATCGAACTTATTCTCTGTGCTACTGCCGTGGCAAACTTAAAGATCAAGGCGCAATTCTGAGCAACTGAGACCGCTACTATGATCATGAGTTCAAATATTTGTCCAATGTCAATAAGATTTTCAATATTCCCTTGGAGGTCTCGAAGCTTACGAAATTAGTCCCATCCCCTGTTACTGTACCAGCATGTTGAAAGTATCTGAAAGATATTTTATCGAATTACACATGACCTATTAAATATCGTTGGTAGGTAAATAAGTTTAAAATAAAAAATAAGTAGAACGTTATACTTATTAACTCTACTTACTGTAAATCAACAATAACATCATTTTGTAGAAAAAGAGTTGCATAGCTAAATAAGGTAGATTAATCAATTATTAAAAGTAGCATGACCTCAAAGACACCGCCGAATAATTTAACGATACGACGCCACATGAGTAGAACCGGATGATTCCGAGAACCGGTCCTGACCAAAATACACAATTTAAAATGAGCAGTTGGAATTTCTACTACCGTACCTCGTAACCGATCGAAGTTGACGTTTGTTTTTAGATTCCTATTCTAAGTTAGGGAAATGTTCTTCCCTTGACTTTAGATTTAACTAAAAATCCATCTTGAACATCAGAAAACATTGCTCCGTTCCTTTAAAAGTTAACCTCTGATATGAGGCGAATAGAAAAGGGGAGACAGCTGTAGCATTGCGCACTAATAAGAAATCAACTCTGAGAATAGGTTGCGGGTAATTTAGGGCCAAGCAAAGATCTGCCTGCCTGGCGGCTAGACCTATGGCACTCGCAACAGTAATGATAATTAAGTATGATCTTTTACGAGGGTGTGGCGGTATGCCAATGCATAATAAGAATAGAAGGAAAGAAAAGAATCTCCTCACAAAGACACTTGACTGATGATAAGTCTCAAACCTCAGTGAGCTCAAGTCTGCACTTATTAACTTAATTTCCTTTCCTCAGCGAACTTTACGCAATTGTGACTCGTGAATAATAGAAAGTGTTAGGTATGTGTTTCGTTCATTTTTGTTTGTCTATTGGAACAGTCTGAACCCTACCGCTCTGCCTCTCACTGTGGTGATTATGATTATAATTAAAAAAATACTCTGCCTTGTACCAAGCCTGGCCTCCAGAACAAATGAAAAATGTCTAGAAATATGAACAAGTTATAGGCCTACATGTTGTGTTTCATAAGAATCATTAATTAAGCGTTTCACGCCTGTGATGTGAGGCGGCCGAGTAGCACAGTTAGTGGGGTAACTGACGATGGACTGCAAAGTCTTGAGTTCTACCCCAGGTGTTGGTGTGTTAATGACATTGTAGGAAGTACAGTATACATAGTTATCGAGCGTCGATGGAATTTGTAATAGCGAAATGGTTTTTGACGAAATGAGTCCAGGGATTCGTCATAGGTTATCTGATGTTCTCCTTACAATTGGGGATAACCTCCGAAAAACCGAATCAAGATCGGCCCATGAGAAATTTGAACCCACGATCATGCGCAGCCTCGAATGCAGAGCGCTGCTCGCTACCTCTAGTCTATGCCAGTGGCCATGATTCAGCATTACCAACTGGGTCAAACATTTTATTTCTTGGATTTCTAATATTTCATTTCACCTATAATGTAAATATGGAGAAGGATGGTGCGTGTGAAATGGACAGACAGAATAAGAAATGATGCTGTGTTGGAAAGAGTGGACGAAAAAAGAATGAGGCTGGAATAGATCAGGAAGATAAAAAGGAATTGGTTGTGTCACTGGCTGAGAAGAAATTGCCTACTGAAGGATGCACTGGAAGGAATGGTGAACGAGAGAAGAGTTCGGGGCAGAAGAAAATATCAGATAATAGACATCAAGATAATATATATGGATCATATGCGGAGACAAAGAGGAAGACAGAAAATAGGATATATTGAAGAAAGCTGGGTTTGTAGTGAAAGACCTGCCCTGGGGCAGAACACTTGTGTATGTGTATGTGTGTAGTCATCGATGTATGCAATGGAGGGAGAAAGGCACTGCCTCATGAGCGATGTCTTATTTGTGTCACTTATGAGGTTCAAACCTGTCTTCGGACAGTAGGGTAAACAACAAACAACAATGACAAGGATGACTTTTCATGTTTCTTTTTTCGGGCTATCCCAGTTTTCTCTGGTACAATGTTGATATTTCTTCACAGTTGGCATTTCACAATCACATTTTACATCGACACAAACAGCAACGAGTTTCTGGAAATTCACCAATAGCACCAAAATTATTTTGGAGAATAGGCCTAAACTTTTAGAAAATAATATGGATTGCAATTTAACTGCAGAATATCAGGATATTACATATATGCATAAGTGTCCTGCTTCTATTCGTAATATCCATATTTCTGCACCCATACAATGCCACACTCCACACAAAGCACTTCACTAGTCCCTTCCTTAGTTCTTTCTCCAGAGATCCGCAGAAGACGCTCCTTTTTCTATTAAAGGCTTCCTTTGCCATTGCTGTCCTCCTGTTGACTTCCTGGCAGCATCTCATGTTATTGCTTATAGTACACCCCAATTATTTGAAACTGTTCACTTGCTCTAATGCCTCATTTAGTATTCGCAAGTATATTTTCTTTATTTTTATTCCGACAACCATGGTCTTCGTTTTATTTGCATTTATCTTCATCCCGCACATTTCATAGCTGTCATTTAGCTCTAGTACCATAGTATCGTGTCCTCTTCTGCTAACAACGCCGTACCATTAGCAAATTTTATGCATTTTATTCTTCTTTCTCCTACTATCACCACTCATGTTTTGAAAACAGTTCTTCACCAAATCCTCCAAGTAGATATTATACAGGTAGATGATGAAGGACATTTTAAATAGAAAAAATGTATATATTAAAATAAAACTGTCATAATTCAGAAGATATGCGCTATTATTCGTAGAATGTTTGAAACGAAAAAGAAGAAAAGAAACAAGTTTTGCAATTGTATAAAGCAATGGCTATCCATGTATTTGTACGACAGTAAAATAAGAGTACTGTGCAATAAAAGTAAAAATAAAATATCTCAAATAGAGCCAAAGGATGTACAAAATTAGATAATAAAAATGAAGGCAATAGAAACAATTTACAAATAATTTCAATAAACGATGACGTTCAGCAGCAGCCTACTGTACGCATTGGAAACAACATGTAAGCTTAGACAGAATGGAACAATGAAGACTGGCATATCAGTGTAGATCGTCAGTATCCGTAGATGTATCCAAGAAAAACCAACCCCATTACAGGACCAATCAGTCCGAGGGGTGGAAAGAGATGTCCCCTACCTTTACAGACAATCGACACTAATGGGAGTAGGGATGTTAGTTCTAAGTGTCCGTCGCCTTTATCCCCAAGGAAATATCTCTGGTACTCATTTCTGTTAGAGACTGAGTAAAACCCAGGGACATAGTGTGGCCGAAAGGTTTATAGGAATGAAAAAACTCCACGAAACAATCGGGATGCAAACCGCACCCTTCCAGCTTTGCAGCTTTACGTCTTAACGCGTCTCCACAGATGTAGGAACACTAAGAAGACTGTCAGATTTTCTGGGAATTCGGACTAGGTGAATCACCTAATCCGTGAAGTTCAGATAGGCCTAGAGGAAGAAACAACAAAAAAATACTTTATTCTCAGGATTCTAGCTGTAGAGTAAACATTTGTAATTTCGTGATAATTTCATGAAAATTAATTTAAAATGCAAATGTGTAAATATAGCCTTATTCCGATTTTTCATCTAAAAGACGATAATTTGCTGTACAAATCTGGAGACATAAAAGATTGGACACGTTCTTGAACAAGTGCCAAAAACCACTTTTACAACTTAAGCTAAAAGGTTGCTTATTTCGTGATAACCTTGATAATTTCGTAATATTACATTGATAATTTCGTGAGAGGTAGAAGAATTGTAGAAAAATTCATTAAAGTCAAATGAAATTCTCATTTATTGTTACAAGACTTCAAACATAGTAATTCCGCCTAATATTCATAGCAAGAAAACATAGAAATACACAACACATAATAAGAATTAAATCAAAGTAAAATTTGAAATTGAAAAGGCATCTTCTTTGTCCTGAAAGGGTGAGCACTTTTATTGCGGACTTTACTATAGCCTATATTACTAGGGTAACTCCAAAAGTAATGCATAACATTTGTTTAAAAATTATATTTTTATCCTACAGCTTTGCTATTTTCACAGAATGTCGATGCATTCTTTAGGAACAAAATGTCACTCTTCCACATAATCCCCGTCCCTTTCAACTGCCTTACGTAACCTGGGAACGAGGGCCTGTAGACCAGCACGGTAAAAGTCTGGACCAACAAGTCTGAGCCACTCTTTAGCAGAGTGCACAAGGGAGTCATCTTCTAACCTCGTTCCGCGAAGGGATCCTTCAGTTTACCAAAGAGATGGTAATCGCACGGTTCCAGTTCAGTACTGTAAGGCGGATGTTTCAGTGTTGTCTATCCGAATTTTCTGATCTGGTCTGTGGTCTTGTGACTGACATATGGCTGTGCGTTGTCGTGCAATAGCAGAAAATCCTGCATCTCTCTATGTCGTCGAACACGACTCAGTCGAGCTTGAAGTTTCTTGAGAGTTGCCATATACGCGTCAGAATTAATGGTGGTTCCGTGTGGCATGATGTCCACAAGCAAGAGTCCTTCTGAATCGAAAAGCACAGTAGCCATAATTTTTCCTGCCGAAGGTGTACTTTTGAATTTCTATTTATTTGGTGAATTTGCATGATGCCACTTCATTGTCTGGCTCTGTCTCCGGACAAAATGGTGGAGCTATGTTTCATCTTCTGTCACAATTCTTGCAAGTAAGCCATCTAGCACTTATCATTGGCACTTAGCATGATAACAAATCAAACAGAAGCTACACTGAACCCATTGCGTCCCCATTTTCTTTTTTGTTATTACATCTTATCTTCAGATTTCTAAAATTCGTATTGTAATACAAATTTTAAAATAGTATAAAATGTAACACTTAATGCTCAACAAAATTTCGCCTCAAACAGCTAAGATTTCTATCAGTAAAGCTAAGCCTATATGGCGACTACAGCTCTATCTAAAATTCCAAAAACGTTTCCTAAAATTTCATTAAGATATAATAAATCTTTGTACCAAATATCATATGCTTACCTTTAGTAATAAACCTGTAATGCAATTACAAACATCCACAAAATTTATACGCCTGAGAAGTCGACGCTAACTTGCTCTCTCCAAACATAAAAGCTCACTGAAGCAGCTACAATAGTCACACAAAGCATAGCTGTATGTTTCTGGAAGCTGGACAACATATGCAATCCCTTGGCGGAAATTTTAATCTCGTAACACCATTGGTTAGTTCAAGAAAGAGCAAAGAAAAAGTATCACGAAATAACCACTGCCACGAAATTACCAATGTTTATCCTACTCTGGTTTGCTTGCGACAATGTCACTATTTTTTATTAGTTTACAATCATCTTTATCACAGAAGTCTGGGTCTGTAGGAAAGATGCAATTAAAATACTGAAAGAGGCTTGTTTTAGCTACTACTGATGACTCTTGCAGCCAGAGAGGTGGCGTAAGTCTACATAATATGAGATTTTCCCGATGTGAACGAACAGTGGAGCTACCTCGAGGTGATGTCGTCATGGACATCCAACTACAAACAACATAAAGCATAACCTCGACAATTGGCAAACATCTTGAAATCTTCAACCATGATTACCACACAACTTTGCCTATACTCTGACAGACAATAGTAATAATAATAATAATAATAATAATAATAATAATAATAATAATAATAATGATGGATATATCTAGATCACTTAATTAAAGAATGGAAAACAGAGGTGAATCCAGGTATAAAGATTAGTAAAGATACATTTTTAAATATTCTAATGTTTGCCGATGATGTAACATTAATACAAGACAGTGAAGAAAAATTGCAATATGCTCTTCACAAACTACACCTACTAGGAAAAGAAGACTATAATTTGAGCACATCAACTGATAAAACTAAAGTAATGGCCCACAGTGGTAAATTTCCAATTCGTACAAAAATAATAGTTGATAATAAGCCCATAGAACAAGTATCTCATTTTGATTATTTAGGTTATAATATAACTTATGATGTAGATAGAGATATTGACAACAAAATAAGCAAATTTCAGTGGATATGCGGAACAATAAATAGAACACTAAAAATAAAACTAGAAAAGAAACAAAACTAAAGTTCTATAAAACTATGGCAGTACCCGTGTTGACACATGGAAGCGAATCATGGATAATTAAAGAACGAGATAAAAGTAAATTACAGGCTGCAGAGATGGGGTTTCTTCGCAGAGTAAAGGGATGTACAAGAAGGAATCTGATAAGAAATGAGGACATCCGTAAAGAATTAAATATATACAACATAAACGATAAACTTGAAGATTGTAAAAAAAGTGGAAAGAACACCTGTCTCGAATGGATAATGAAAGAATTCCAGCACTGATACAACAATACCAACCTAAAGGCAAAAGAGATGTCGGACGTCCTAGGAAGAGGTGGAACTGAATAAAATGTGAAGACGGAACAGGCACTAAGCCTAAATCATGAAGTGAAGATGATGATGATGATGATGATGATGATGATGATGATGATGATGATAATGAAGTTCCTGCCTGTGCACTCTATTCCAGTCGGGACTTACAGCATTTCGCTGCTCTTCTGACTCATACTGGAGTATTATTTTAGGAATTCTTTTTCCATTCTCATAGTTTTCTCCGGTGGTTTCGCGCTTCGCGCGTTAGGTCCGAGTTTTGCAAGTTCAAACTTGACCGACGGCATTGGATTTTAAAGCGCGATGGAATCCTTCGTACTCCTGGAAAGAAGTTCACCGTTATATCCATTGTCTTAGATTCACAGCTTCAGCAAAATGTGAAGGTCATTTCTCGCCCACGCTAAAGTTCATCGATGAATAACCTCTGCATATGATAGCGTTTACAAATAAAATAAAAATGACAAAGGAAATCAGTTGCATTATGCTATAGCCCATGGAGGGTTGAGACAGATCAGCTGACTGTTGACCTCACGTCCACATGCTTTGGTAGTGGTAAACGATAATCCAACAAGTAACGTGTAACGTATGGTTAGCATGATGAACTCGTAACTGGATTGCGAAACTGGATTTCGTTACTTACTGTAGCTCTGTAAATCCATTACGATGGGCACTGGTTCCATAGGCTACATTGACAAAAATTTCATGACAACATTCCTTCCCCGACGAAAATCTAACCAGTGCTTATTACGTATCGCTATTCGAATATATACCTTAGACTATGGAGCTACGGTGTGGGATCTTCATATAAATTACTTCTATTAATATAATACTATAGATCAGTCATTTCCAACTGGCCAACCTGTGACGTCGCGTCGGAGCGCGTTTCTCCCCTCAAAGCATTTTTGTAGTACATCTGTGGGAGGGTAATGTATCTCCGCTATTTAAACATATCCATCCTTTCCACTGCCACTCCTCAACTTTGCTCTTATAGCTATGCTTCCTCTCACATGGAGCTCGAGAGCAGAGACGTGTGAGTTGGAAATGCCTGATATAGATCCTCCCTTAATCATTTTTTCTCACGTACAATTATTTTCGTGTAGGTATATATTTGTCACTTTAAATTTGTTCATTACATCAGTGACGTTGAAGAGATACACCTGTCAGAATTTCTACACATTTAATTTTAGCTATTAACTTGGAATGAACGATCAAATTTTACATATGTATGTTGCTAAATTAGAGGTGCCATTGTTGAATTAAATTTTAATTAGGTTCTTTTAGTTGACTTATTTGTTGCAGAGATATTTTGGGTTTCATAATTTCTGATAATGTTTCTATTTTTAACTTATCTTTTGTCTTTAGAACTAATTTATGTGATATTTTATGTGGAACGCCTAAGAATTTCTTGTACAAATTTGTATTGATTTTTATCATTTTCCATAGTTAATGTGCTTCGTTTTTTATTAATAATTTTAGTGTCTTATAGTCAGTAAAGGCTGTGGGTTAGCATCGTGTTTAAAGTTTTCAATTGAGTCCTATAGTTCCAAAACATGTCTTATCCCCAAAAATCTAAAATTCAGATAAGTACATTACTGCACTCTATGAACAATACACATTATACTGCCACAAAATGATGTTCCAAAAAATTCTTCTTCCACTCAAATTAATAGGATAAATATGATTGATGTTACAAAAAGTGTCTTATCCTCCAAAAGTGTGTTCCATAACTTGCCTACTCCATACTCCACAGAAGTGTTGTCAAAAAGGGGCACAACGTTTTTGATATTGAGCCTCAATTTATTCGCAAAGGGAACTTCATTAAAGAAGCAAAATTAAATGATGTTTGCAGCCTTCTAACAAAACATTCCGGCGTTGGATGGAAAAATTAGGCCGGATTATCTTTATATATAAACCTCCTGAATGCAAATCGTGCTGATGAAGCCCAGAATGTTGAATCAGATGGTGACTGTAGTGGTGAACCAGACTCTGAATCATTTCATTGTGCTTAAGAACATTTGAAAACTTTTTCATTATGAGAGTATTTTGAATTTTTTAGTAAACTGCCAGTTTTTTTTTATTAATCATTGACTTTAAAGTACTTCATTACCGATATATAACTTTTGATTTGAAGCCTTTTAATACAAAATTTAATTTACATTGACTTTCTAATTAGGCTATGATAAAATTTTGAGCTTTTTTTTTTTAGTAAGCTTTCAGTTTTTTTTTATACTGATCATTTTACATTAAACTACTTCTTTAACAATGTATAGCTTTTGATTTGAAGTCTTTTAATACAACATTTAATTTACATTAAAGATTTTTGTGTTTTTCCAAATCATGCCTTACCCAACTAGGCCTATGTTGTTTCCAAAAATTTGCCTTCTCCTAGATATAGTTCCAAAACTTGCTTTCACCAATTTTAACATTTAAATAAAAATCTAACTCAACAAAGTAACCTAATAAGCTTTTATTCAGCCACCGGCGTGGCTCAGTCGGTTAAGACGTTTGCCTGACGGTCTGAAGTTGCGCTCGGGCGCAGTTTCGATCCCCGCTTGGGCTGATTACCTGGTTGGGTTTTTTACGAGGTTTTCCCGAACCGTAAGGTGAATGTCAGGTAATCTATGGCGAATCCTCGGCCTCATCTCGCCAAGTATCATCTCGCTATCATCAATCTCATCGACGCTAAATAACTTCGTAGTTGATACAGCGTCGTTAAATAACCAACTAAAAGAAAAAGCTTCTATTTCTGACCTATACACTATAAAATATTTATTTTAAAGGGTGAAACAATTCTCATTTTAACATAAGGAATTGGAAAAAGTTTTTTCTTGATTTGTGAAAGAACATAAAAGTGGATAAGACACGTTTTGGAACTATAGGACTCTCCATTGACCTAATCTTCCGTCTGCATTATGGTCATGTTGTTTACTCAGTTCCTAACATAAATGTTTAGAAGTAGTATTGGGAATAATGATAGAAAGCACGTACTGCTTTTAATGCTGATCGTCTAGAAAATTTGGGAGTCTTAACTTCCTACTATTCTGTGGACCTCAGTGGTCTGTAATAGGGACATCTTTTAATAAAGGTGGGACTTACGAATATAATCTACAATTTACTGAACAAACCATGACACATTGGTTTCAGCATGAAGTAGAAATTTTGATGGTTTAAAATTTCTTGCTAAATATTAACTTTACTGGCCATGCGAAGAAAAAGTAAACAGACGGGGGCTCTGTTTGTATGCTCAAGTGAAACGAATTCTCCACTGTCCTGCAAATGATGCGAGAAGCAGCAAAACCAAGTGACAATAATCCGAGGTGATAATAGAGCTGCTGGCGTCACATAATTGACCGCGTCACGACACACGTAAAATTATGAGCTCATCCATTATTATTGTACAAACATCGAAGCTTTGGTCTTACCGAACCTGCACGCACATCCTTCGAGTAATTGCTCTCCCCACCTCCTCGGAAATAATGTTCGCCAGCAGGTCCCCGCTGCCAGGTGTGTTGTAGCTTGTACACAGAAGCTTGCATTTTGGAATACTATAAAACGTAGCTATAATAAACAGCCATATGTATTACTATTAGATTAATTATGGCCGACGTTACTACCATAATTAAAATCATCACAGTTGGTACAAAAATTATCACCATTACCAAATCATCATCTTCATCTTCAGAATTATCACCATCATATAAAAATAATGACCATCACCATTATCGCGAAAATTGTTACCTTCACCACCATTTATCACTCTCAATTACTTATTATGAAGAATAATGCCACAAGATGTTTTCATTTTATCGATAACTACGCCTAAGATATCTCGTAAAAATATCGCAACTCAAAACCTCGTCCGGTATTTACTAGGACTGTTTCGCATGTAGGAGAATAATACGCGATTAATTGCAGTTATTTTATTGTTTTTAAAATATCAATAATTTTATTACTCATTCATTTGTGTCAATCAGCTGTAGAACTTTCCACCATTATGAAAATATTAATTTTACGTACAATGTGCCATGGCCTTCTAAATGTTTTAGATAGGTGGAAGCAAGTGCCAATTAGTAGCGATAAAATAAATCGATAATTTCAAACTATAACATCGCAATAATTAATGGCTCTGATTGGTTGAAATTGAACTCTTTCTTCCTATCCATTAGTGAATATAGGGTACTTGAGTGAAATATTAATTGAAACGAAATTACTAATCTGTTGAAATTTTCATTATTTTGAAAATAATACATTAAGTATGGAGTGGGTTAATAATCTAAATGTTTCTTGAAGTTCAAATAATTATGACTAGTAAACAATTTTCACCGATGCAATGAATTGATTAATAGTTTTCTCTTTTTTCGAGTTAATATTTAACTCGAGTCCTCCAATGGTATTCAATAACTGGTGTCATGATAATTCTGCATACATATGTATGTATTTTCATTGCACTAGAGGTTGATATTGTTTTCACTCGATATTACAGTTAAATAATTGAGGCGTGCATTTTCCAAAGCGAACATTTATACATTTCCTCAAATCTGAAATATGCATATGAAATGTTTCTCTCTTTATGAACTGGCTAATGATTTGTACAAAAATAATAAAACTGTGCAGTTATATCAACAGTTTTTTTTACTCTCCTGAAGAAAAAAAACATAACTGATTTTGTTCGGATTTTAAAACACACACCTCAGGTATTTTAAGTGTAAGTAAATGTCCCAACACTAACGTGTCTCGGTGCTAGAGCGCTAGCCTTAGCCTACAATTCCATGAATTCTGTTGTGATCCCCAAAATTGAATGGGTTGGTGGGTTACTAGTGATGGACAAGTTCGAAGAATGAGAGTTTTTCCAAGAATTCTCCCGCTTCGTTCTACTTTACATATTTAATTTCACCAGCAGTCTGCACTTCACCTCACGTTTCCCCTCATCGTCAATAATAAATAAATAAATAACTTAACTAAAAACACAAGTTGGCATGCGAATTCCGGAGATATCAAATTACGATATCCAGCCAAATTATAATTTTCTCTTATCATGGACCTATATCAATCGGGGACACACACCTTAAGCAATACGCGATTCCTTAGTTGGAGTTCGTCTTTCAATCTGATAACTGATAAGGAATTATCTGGTCCATCTCTGTGTTACCTTCGGACATGTAACTTTAGTTTTACAAGTTCACTATCTCGCCAGTCTCAATTCCCTCAAGAGAGTTTATATCAATCTACCGACACGGAAGTTCATCTCAGACTAAAACCTATCTTCCTCCTTCATATCCAATGTTGATATAGCCACGGCACATGATACAGTCTTACATACTCTACTATACAGCTCATATGCTTTCTTGGACATTTCACAAAAAAGGATGATGTGACCAGCATCATACCCTGGCAAATATTTACTTTCGATACAACTTCGATATTTGTAATCATCGTCGTTACCGGTGATCTTTAGCCCAACATTACATCGAGCATGCTCGTCGATTACCACACACGTCTGAACCACAATGACCAACATCAGTTTGAATCTCTTCTCCACGAGCCCCTCATCGTGACGGATCTCCAAACGACAGTAACGATTGAGAGTGGAAACATCTTTCCTTTTATTTTCCTGATCAATTATGAACAGTAAAAGGTTAAAGGATCAAAAAGTCATCGTATACTTCGTCTTGTGAACTTCCTGTTTCATTTTTAGAAGTCAGTACCTTTTTCAACTTCCTCCGAAAGAAACTTTCAAGGATTTCTCTTCACAATTTTCTCGTCAGCCTTAGGAAAAACTTCTGTGGCCTTTTATCAATAACACTATAATTTTCTCTCTTAACATGCTTGTTAAGGTCTTTTCTTCTCACGACACAAAGAGCCTTCTGCTCAGAGGGTTATAAACGGCCCAAAATGTTTTGTCACTAAACGACAGTGGCCTAAGTGTGTCACCGTGTATCTGTAATCCATACTACAGATTGTTAATGCTTTATCTTAAAACGTACGCAGTGATGATAATAATAATAATAATAATAATAATAATAATAATAATAAACATTATCACTGTCTTTGAAATGTTGACACGTTTCTTCTTGTGGCTTTTGTGGATTTTCATCCAGTACTTAAGGAACTACCTGATGTGGCACAGAGTCACTGATCAAGACGACAAAGGACAATTACTGTTTATAAAAGGTTCGATGGAATTGGTAATTATCCATTTCATTCTGAAAGCTAAACTCACATTCCCTGGACTGTCAATTGCTTCAGCTGCAGCGAAGGACTTAATTTTTGTCAGATTTTTCTTGTTTTTTTTTTTTTTCGTTTAAGAAGATTTGAGATGCCTTATTTGATAGCAAGAAGTGACATTTGGAAGGTGTTAGATACTTCTTTATTGGATTCAAGTGTTCATGAAATGGGATCTGCGACTATATTCAATTATCGTTGTTGGTTTGGTTTTGTCTGACTTGTTTCCTTCTTTCGAGATAGGTACATGTATTTGAACTTTAAGATAACGGTGCCATATTTTGTAGAAAGTGATATTTGTATAGTTGATTTAAGGAGGTGACATGCTAAAGCGACCGTATAAACCATATACTGTACGAATTTTTACAATCAACATAAAACTTATCTCAGCCATACGTGGGTACAAAAATACAATATTGAAATGCAAGCCTCTTCATTTTGAAGCCAAAAGGACAGTTCATATCTGTAATTAAATCTACAATTAAAACATTTCTTTAAAATTACATTTAAATATGGACGTATTCGTTTTTGAATGAACCGCTTGGACATGTTCGGCTTTGAATGAATGTCAAAAGGGAAATATATATATTTTTTTAATAATGATGTGCATTTCACTAATTAATACTTGCTATTCTATATGAAAATACTTGAGGGGCTTGATATCAAAGTTGGACAACTTCACTTTTGCTTTTTTTTACAGGAGAGGCGAAAAACTAGTTCCTTGGAATCCAATGTCACCGTTATACGTACATTTTTTTAAACATTCTCATGGGTCATAGAAACATTTTGTCAGTCTCAAAATGGTATTGAAATTAATATTCAGGTAACAATTTAAGTTTACAAAGTGGAGTTGTCCATCTCTGACACTGTCATTAGAGATGTCTGTTTTTGAAACCAAACGAAGCCATATTTAAAGCGAAATTTTCTACTTTTGAATTTAAGTCTGTTCTAACTCAGTTTCAAAGCACACAAACCGATTATATAAACAAGCAGCCACGTTGGATTCGCGATGTGTGATGGGAAAAGGTGGTACGAATGTGGGCTTTTCATTGGCTACTGGAGGAATTGTCCTAATTTGCAACCAAGCCACAGCGGAATTGTCTACATTTTGATTCTAAAGCGCACAATTAAGTGCTATTTTCGGTCTGTTCTGTCCGTTTTTGAACCTAAACAGTTTCAGAACCACATTCAGCATACAAATTTCTATAAGAAACAATCGATATCTCGAAATCGCAAAAAATGAAGTTGTCTAACTTTGATACTATGCTCCTCACTTATATTTAACATTATAAAAAAGAAGACACTGTCACATTTGCGTTGTCTATTAGTCTTTTACCAAAATTTATAATACTTTACTTCTTTTAATCATTTACATTATTTTGAAATATTGACAAAATAGAATGATAAATTGACTACTGTAACAACGGCATGATCTAAACCAGAGTCATTATCTAAGCAATCGCACAAATTTTTCTCTTGTTCTGTATTGCCCATGGTAATAGCGTCAATTGTGGGTGTATATCAACTTAATTTCGTCAGTTTTCTCGGAAAATGAACACGTTCTTCATCCCTGTTACTACTTTATTATAACACTGATAGAAGCACGAAGATAATGTTAACAGTTGATCTGAGCGGGAATGTCTGCCCTTGAGTGGGATGAAAGTCACGTGATTTGAATCAAAGGCTCTGATTGGCCGTATGGACTAGTTCTTCTTTGCAAGAAATGTATCTATGGACAGGTTCATGTTTGCTGTTAACCACGCATTTTCATAGGCATGTATCATGGGAGTTTGCTTAAATTGCACGATATATTCACATTCCGCTCATCCTGTAAGTTCTGTTCCATATTGTGTGTGTCTCGCTCTTTTTTCTTTAATTGTGGACATATTCGCTTTTTTCTTCATTGCATTGAAGCTTCATTAATTACGATGAAATATATTGTATTGTTCATAGATAAAACATAGTGTTCGGGTGTTCTCTTAGTACAATGTCAAATTCACTTTTATTGTTCGTTCTAATTTTGAACAATTTTAAGGATAATTTCAGGATAGCCATACAATAGAGCCTTTCTCTCCCTTCTCCTTCCGTAATTAGAATGAGACTTTCCAGAGACAGCGACATTACATCGTCAAACAATGCATTTATATCCGTGGATATAGCCTACATCTTTCCAACTCACCTTGTTGAACAACCTAGCCAAGAGAAGCCACTGTAATTGAAGCTAGCCGGGAAAATTATAGTTGGCCTATTTGAACTTAATAATTAAGAAAATGGGGGATGTGAAGCAAGGCAGAACAAGTGCTTTAGAAATAAACACTGGAAGGCATGATCGCGATATTGTCGCTATTGATGTATGAAAACAGGGCTTACCAAACTTGCACACACTCGTCGGCTACAAATTTAAGGGCAATAAAAATACAGAATTGAACAGAATCCTTATTTTCTCACCATTATCGTCTTTGTTGGTCTAGTGATTATATTACTTTGTCTTTGAACAAGAGTATTAACCACCGGCATAGCTCAGTCGGCTGAGGCGCTTGCCTGCTGATCCGAAGTTGCGCTCAGACGCAAATTCGATTCCTCCTTGGGCTGATTACCTGGTTCGGTTTTTTCCGAGGTTTCCCCAACCATAAGGCGAAAGTCAGGTAATCTATATCGAATCCTCGGTCTCATCTCGCCAAATACCATCGCGTTATCACCAATTCAACCGACACAAAATAACCTAGTAATTGATACAGCGTCGTTAAGTAACCAAGTAAAAAAACATGACTATCGCGGGTTCAAGTACGGTTGAAGACGATAGAATTTAGGCGAAAAAATCTAAATGCGACTTTCATTGTTAACATGGTGAAGTGAATTTAATAGCAATCTGTGGCGAGACAATTAAGGCCTTGGTCGACCAGTAGACTGTTTGCCTCACGTCCACGTGCCTTAGCAAAGATAAATTATTAATAAGCCAGTACGAGGGTAACGTCTAGTCAGCATGATGATCTCCACAGTCGTTATACCTAGGGACTATATTCTGTCCCATGGCGTACGGAGGTGAGGTTAGTTCTTCATAGACTATATTGACGTGACCTCATTATTTGGCGTGTGGCATAGGTACTATCAGGGAATACTTGCATTTTATTTGTGCTGTAGGGGAAACCGGATAAGCTAAGAACAAACAATGTCACAGGCCATATTTTGGTGCTCCCGAAATAAAATCTTCATGACATTGGTTGTGACACATGTTGTCCACATATATAAAAAACAGCAATTCGTTACTCGTACCCACGGACAGTGATATGATTTGAGAAAGAAAATATAGTTAATATCCCTATAACATTTTCACATTTCTATTTAATTTTTATTCACTGATAATAAAATTAAATCAACACATAAACACGATGTTAATGAGTTATATTAGACGATAGGATATGTTATTTACAGTCCATTGCAGCACGTTATATTAGTACAAAATACAAATTTGAACAAGTCGGCGTTTCACTAGCACTGAAGGTTTGGATTTCTTCTGCTTTTCCTCCTGCCCATAAGTTACTTCTCTTTCAATGTTTTTAATTGGTATAGATTTAAGAACTTCAGAGCGCTGACATTTTCTTCGTTGAACTCCTATCTTTTGAGCATCCACTTCTGGCACTGGTCTAAATCAAAAGAACTGAATTGGATTCTCTTGCTGACGATGTTGAGGGTTTTGGTGTAACCGGAACTGAAAATCTGAGTGTAACTGATGTATTGAATATTCCTTCAATCTCTGAAGATAACGACATCACAGAGGTGGTTGATTCTGAGTGAGCATTAATTGTTTCTTCAGCCGCTGAAGAAGCTGGCACCGCAGACATTGTTAAATCTGAGCCAGCTGTCGTTACGCTGATTTCTATCTCAAGTGGGCGATCTGTAAGTTGATCTGGAGCAAAATCATCAACAAACACGTTATGGTTGTATGGTCAGATAGCAGAACCAATGATTGGAAGGTTTTATTTTTTCAAGTACTTTCTTCATGGCTTCTTCAGACCATTTGGCTTGTTCCGTCTTCCTCTTGAAAAATTAAACCATCTGAAAACACATTACGACCTTTTTAAGTAAAAATTAAGATCAGTGTTACTGATTTATAATTTAATTAGTGTGACTTAATGCCTCCACTAAGTAAAATGATCTAACATGCTTTATTACAATAAACAAATACATACAAAAATACAGCTAACACTTATATAGTCAAATAAAAGTGGCAGAGCAAAGCGGATAAGTTATTCACTTTGCACTATTCACTTTGCCCGCAGACGCCACTTCGCTTTTCATTTAAGGTTATACAAATATAAACGTCAATAATCATCTTCGTAAGTACGGCACTTCAGAAGTAATCGTATCACCTATATATTACTATCACGTAACAAAAAGTTTCTGCAGTATTGCGTGTTGTACATATGTTTCTCTTACGTTGAAATATTTTTAAGAAAACAGTCAATTTCCTTCAAACACACGCTGGCTTCTTCTCTCACTATCTAGAATAACGACAAGTCAGTTCCAGCAGCAAAATCTGGTAGGGATCTTCCCCAACATAGCAGAAAGCGCTACCTTTTGGCGTTTCTAAGAAATATATATTATTCTCTTTGCCCGGGTTATTCGTTTTGCCCGGGTCTCCCCTAGTTGACGTTCTATTTATGATTTAAAACTAGACTTCGAAGACTGTTGAAAATGCATTCTACTGATAAAATTTGATACTACGATGACCTTTTCTATAATTTAAATTATTTGTTAATTTATTTATTTGATTTATTTTTACTGGTATAGGCAGAGTTAAGGCCGTAAGGCCTTCTCTTCCACTCAGCTAGTATAAACATACCTAACAAATGTAAATACAGAAAACAATGGAATAATAATAATAATAATAATAATAATAATAATAATAATAATAATAATAATAATAATGATAATAGGTAGAGCAAAATGTAGATGGTACATGAAATTCTAAGGTATAAATAATTACGATTTAGTGTCAAATAAGATAATTTGGATCGAAATAACATAATGAAGGAAAATTGATATAGGGCCTATTAAGAAAAATATTCTACAAAAGTACTATTTTAAGAAAAATCATATTCTAGAGACTAAAACAGTCATTCTGAGAACCGGCTTTTGAAAGTAATCAGTGACTGACAGCTCTTTATACTATGCAGACTAAAATAATCTATTTTCACTATTTATACTATCATAAAGAATGAAGGCTTATGTTGATAACATATTATTTACACTATTGTCACAATTTACAAAATAAATAGACTATAGTATTATGAAATAAAGTACCTTACATTACAATACACAACACTGTAGATACGCATAATATTGTAAATAATGTTTGATCAATGTTGGCCTACATTTTTTAGTATAGTGTAAATAGTAAAATTAGCGTTATCTAGTTTAAATGTTATTGTAATTATTAGTGTAATTGTTAAAGTGGTCCATATTTTGTTCTACCCACTTGACGAAACAAGGGTCACGTGAGACGTCAATCAAGTACTTCACTTGCTAGTTGGACATGCGTCGTCCGCTTAAAGCACATAAACTTACTTTCCGAATACATCAGCAGAACGCAACAAGCTCAACATTCAAATAGAAGTGATGAAAGGGGGTGGTACGCTTCCCTTTAGCACAGTATTCAATGTACAGTGCCGGACTGTAATCTTAGATGTACGACGTTGATCACCGTGGTTATTATTGATATGTTTTCATTTATTTTCTTCGTCACTTTTCACAAATTTCATTGAACAATGACTGATAAAGTATAACAGAATAAAACCGGGACCGTAATTCTAAGAGAAATGGTATTTGGGAACTGAGAAGTCATTAGTAATCCTACATAGGGCTAATTTGAACTGTAAAGTAAGGTCTTCATTGTAATACGAGTTTTCCTTTTTGATTTTGCAATGTTCATTTTTGTAAAAAATTGTTGACATATAATG
Source organism: Periplaneta americana (assembly GCF_040183065.1). Lineage (NCBI taxonomy): Eukaryota > Metazoa > Arthropoda > Insecta > Blattodea > Blattidae > Periplaneta > Periplaneta americana. Next base: position 24,055,414 of record NC_091125.1, read on the forward strand.
TAATGAGGAGCCATACATGGCTTGACATTGACTTCGTAGGATCTCAGATTAGCATATTTTAATTTGTGAAGCTATTTTAAAATATTAACACCTTCGAAATCTTTATACTGTGTTTCGAAAAAACATGTCGTTTAAGAGATATACAACTTCCTATAGTAATTCAGGCCTTACTATCATTATTTATAAGCCAAAAGGATTTCCATGCAATTGGAAATCAGTTCGAATTTTTTAAATTGAACGAATCTTATGAAAATCTATTTGTAGTTTATTCAAGAGATCAATGTACCATTGTAATTTGATATCTCATATACAGTATTGTCAAATGAGTGTAAGGAAGGAAAATTAAATATCTTTTTTTTTAATAAATTTTGATTCCATAAATCTGTAAGTAAAAGGAAAGCATTGATGCTGTCGTACATATGAACTATATTTTTTATTATTCCCTCGAAGCTATAGATTTAAATTGTTTAAGTGTTCTGAAATTTCGGACAGGAATGTCAAATCTAGCATCCAATTTTCCTCCAAATTGGAAATTTCTGTGTCCTATAACAGTAATTATTTATTAAAATAATGAAATCCTAGGGCAGTGTAATATATTTCAAACATAGGTGACAATTACCGATACTTAAAGATAATTACTGCACCTTTTCCTTCATAAAAATCAGAAATTATTTACGCTTGCCAAAAACCGACGAAGCATTTTTCCAAGGCTAAGTCACATTACAGCTGTATAATATGGAAAATCTGGTATTCTTCCTCCATCCTGTAGAAGTTTTCGGAATTCCCGATGTTTTAATTTGACTTTGATTTTATTTGGTTCATGGTGTCAACAACCAACTCCATACCATATTTCAAATTTTGTTGCTTTGATTCATAGTGCCTCTTTGTGAATTGTAGAATGGATGAAAGTTTTATTATTATTATTATTATTATTATTATTATTATTATCAAAGTTTAATTATGAAATTACAGGAAATAAAGTATAAATTTTATCATAATTATAACAATAATTGATATATTTTTACAAGGATCAATATTCTGGTCGAAATTCACGTTTCCGTGGGATTTTCAATGGTCTTGATAAATGACATGATATTATGAAGCCAAGCCACCTGCGATATTAGTTACGTTGTGTACACTGCGCGAATCAAACTTCAAGTCCGTTGTAGGTGGGGGTACAGCCTCTACTACTCTCCTTCACTTGCTTCTTTTTCCAGGGACTGGCTTGCGATTTACAGAATTCCGACGTATGGCTTAAAGATTCCAGTAATATTTAATCCTGTAGCCTCCTGGAAGAAAGTACGATCCCTAATTATAACTAACGTAGGAAACTGGATTAAGCTATTCAATGCGGCTCCCCAAATTTATGACGATAATGGGTGGGCACCGGTCCCATATACAGGTCACAATTTCTTTCCCCATGAAGACCTGAACCAGCGCTCATTCCGTACTACTAGAACAAGCCATTAGGCCTATGTCTTAATCAGACCATGCTGCCACGGATGTACTGAATTTATTCCATGCTTTAGATCCATTTTTTGGTGAAGAAAAATTAACAATTGTAAATTATATGCGCCTAGATCTTCTATTACACAATTCATCTCTTAGTAAAGACGTCACTATGATAAAGATTGTAAAGGGTGGAAATATGTCGCTTGCTTACAGCATTTTGTGTGCAGCAAGGCTCATTAACTTTTTGTACGAGATGTAGAATTTGAAAATGAGTATTAAGCGGACCAGTTGAGAAAAGTAAATGGCTAAGTTGTCCATAATGAAACTCATCCAGCAAATAACTCTCATACACTAGTAGATTAAGAATCGAATTCAGGGTTGTGATAGAACTAACTGATTTTCAGCATTCCTCATACTATGAAACCGATGTTTGAAGTGCTATTTTGAGGTCTATTTTTCCTATCGCTCGATTTTGTACTTTCATGCACGAAATATAATGAAAGCCTTTCAGGCTGCAAAAAGTGGTGAATATTAAAAAAAATAATATATATGTTTTCAATATCAGTGATACTGTAAAAAAGATTCTTGACATTCCACCGTTCATACAGGGTGAGTCAGGAGGAAGGGTACATGGTTTGAGGGGTGGTAATAGTGGCGATCCTAAACAAAAAGATTTATAAACATATGTCCTGTTCTTAACGGTTTCGGAGAAAACTAATGGAAACAATAAAGAAGATGAAAAGTGCAGGTGATAGTAAATTAAAACATTGTTACTTTATGTTCTGTTTAATTGTGTACTTTTCTTTACAGAACATGTCCAAAAAGTCCAACGTCAACTTCAATACACTTTGCAACTCTTGTACACAGCTGTTGTGTTGTTGATCTGAGCTGATTCGGACATTCCTTTGCTTGAGCAAAAGCAAGTAAAATGCGAGCGAGAAGTTTCCACTTTGCGCTTGTAGACTTCGCTCTTAAGCCAACTTCACGCACAGTAATCCAATGTAGTAATGTCGGGTGACCTCGGTGGCCAAGAAATGACTCCACCGCCACCGATCCAACGTACAGAATAAGTTTCATTGATCATACTACAACCTAATATACTTTTGGTTGTGTCCGCATACGAGTGCTGAAGGACATGAGACTGACGCCCGTGATTTTAAAACAACTTTATATCAGATTCTGTTAAGATCAGGGCATATGTTCATAGAAACGCTTTTGTTCAGAATCACCAATATTATCACCCCTCACACCATGTACCTTTCCTCCTGACTCACCCTGTATATTCATTTCTTATTTTTTGTCCTTCATTATACAGGTTTCTTTTCTCCTGGAGTAAAGTAATCAATGAGCTTCGTCCATAATTAGTATCTACGAATCAATTCACAGAGAATATAATAACTTTCAGTTCAAACAATATCAGTTTAAGTAAGCGCATTATAGAAAATAGTGATTTAGGCCTACTCATACTCGGCTGAACAATTTCCAATTGTGTTTTAATTACACCAGAAATAGTGCAAAATAAAATAATGCATTTTTTTCTTTGCAAAATTACATAGCACCTACATGCTGCTCAATAAAGATGATTCAAACTTGATTGTAGGATTGTAATCGGTAGAAAGTCCGGTATTGAAAATGTTGTGATTTTGTAAATCATTGTATGCGAAAGAATGCTGTCGTGTATAATTTCACAGCGTTTAAATAAATATAGGGATTATTTTAATTTTTGTATAGGTCTAATACGTGCACAGAGAACGTATTTGCTATTTAACAACACAGTTGAAGTATTAAGAAAACTTGGAACTTTCACCTTAACGTCACAAATACGTTACAAAGGTATAAAATATAAAGAGAAAGTGAAAAACTTTGTAACAGGACGAAGTGTACATACACTGCTCAGAAAATTAGAGGCTTACATTGAAAGTTTTGTTCTCTTTAAAATTTCTATGAAATATTTATTAGGCCTATTACGACGATAACAATATTACCATACTTAAACATAGTGAAACCTGTAATAAGATTAATTAATTTAATATATATTTTTAAATAGTGTTTGCAACGTAACTGCAAAAAAATTAGTCATGATTTTTTTTTTCATTACAAAGAAACAAGAAATTTTCAAAGTGGTGCCGATTTTTATTGAGCAGTATATTTTGTTCCGAAGGTATATTAACAAACATAATCCTTAAGTGGCTATATCTTACAATTTTCGGAGCGACCTGAAGGTGCATTAGCCTATTACGAACAAATTTTCAGCACACTCTTGATTTATTATGTCAATCTTAAAAATTATTGAGTTAACCAGAGCTAGCTCTGTTCTCATCAAAGGGATTAGGGTTCAAATTCTGCTAAACCTATACGTAACGGACAAAATGACTATGGTCATTTTAATACTATTTTAATGAAATACCGAACACATAGATCAGTGTATTCACAGATACATATCTTAAAACTCACTTTAATTGTAATTAGATTTATTTTATTATTCATGTAGAAAATGTACGGTAAGTAAGTAATAAACTATGATTCGTTTATGGACATTTAGACACACTATAAAAATACATTAATTTCATTTGTTGTAAGGTGCGTAATTTGTAGAATTCCTAATTAATTTTTAATACCTATAAATGTGAAATTTCACAGAGGAAATCAATTTGTAAATTATGATACTTTGTATTATATATTGCACGGATTGACTGCTTTAGTACGTACTTACTATTCATATCTTTATGAGATTACTAACCAACATGATGTATAAATTAATGATATCACTTCTCGGTAAAATTTTTATGATCTTTAAAATGAAGAAAAATTAAGAAAGTAGATGTTTTATATTCCACAAATAGCGTGACTCCCTGATTAGCATGACGAAAGGCCATTGCTGCTGAAAATCGAACCCGAATCCTTGAATTTGTTGCCATTGCCACAATTTTTTTAAATTGGTTACTTTACGGCGCTTTATCAATTGTTACAGTTATCTAGCGTCTCAAAGAGATGATAATAATGCCAGCGAAATGAGTCTAGGGTCCAGCACCGAAAGTTGCCCAGCATTTTGCTCTTAATGGATTGAGAGAAACCCTCGGAAAAAACCTCAACCAGATAACTTTCGCAAGCAGGATTTGAACCCGGGCCCGTTCGTTCCACGGTCAGGCATGCTAAACGTTACTCCACAGCGGTGGACAAATATCACATTGAGCTATATAATTATCATACGTTAATTGGCTGAGTCACTGGCTGAGAAGAAACTGCCTACTGAAGGATTCACTGGAAGGAATAGTGAACGGGAGAAGTGTTCGGAGCAGAAGAAGATATATTATAGACAACATTAAGATATATGAATCATATGCGGAGACAAAAAAGGAAGGCAGAAAATAGGAAAGATTGAATTATTGTACTGAATTTCCTCATGGGATATTTAAATATGAGTAACATTTTAATAATATTTTAATGAACTTAAAATGTTAGGTATTTTTTTTATGAAAACAGGGCTGCGAAATTTACATCTGCGGGTAAATTAAGTTAGGAGTGAGACAGCACTATATTTTCGACATTGCATTCTACTCGCCATGAACCACAAAGTCGTCCAAGTCTGTGCCTCCTTTCCATAGATTACAGCGCTTCCCATGTGAACTTAAAACAAGAGATCCGCTGGCATTAAAAGAAGCTATAGCTCCTCTTGTAATTTTCTGTGTCGTACGAAGCCCGGTTCCACATGGAGATGCTATGCTTTCCTTGCAACAAATACAGCAGGGACCATGCGTTACACTCCGTTATGTTTAACGGATTCGGTTTGGAAATTGGGCCTGTCTGAGGCTTTGTCGTCCATCCAGGTGATCAAGGTTTGATCCCAACCTGGTGATGATGGAATTTGTGATGGACAAAGCAGACGTTGTTGATGATTTTATCTCGGGATTCTTCTGTTTCTCTCTTTCATTCTATCAACATACTCTATCCAGCCTAGTACAGTATATACAGTCACGAAGCTTGAGTTGTTGATGTTGCTAGGAACAATAGACTGTGCAGGTACTATTTCGCATTGTCTGTATTGAGGCGATAGTAACGATCCTAGTGGTTAGCAACTATCTATGGATGCATATTTATTACATATTGAGCTTCGTGACTGTATATACTACACTATGCTCTACCTCACTCTCATTTCATCTGTGATCTGCAATATTAAACATAGGCTGGGGTGAAGTTTTTGAGGTAGTACGGATTTCCGATGCTGCTAAGCGTCTGGGGCTTATCAGCAGGGCCGGTTATTTATGGAGATCGCGACAATCACGACATAATAGATATACAATAGAATTTTACAAATCTTTACGAATCAAGTGAGTCTGATTAATAATGTGCGGATAAAACAATAGCGACAAATCGCGAAATAGAGTTCTAATAATTCGAAAATTATTACTATTGCGTCGTTTTATAGCGAATTTCATATTCTGAGTTTTTTTTCGGATTTTTTTTTTTTTTACTTGTATTTGTTATAGACTATATCCAAGTAGGCTACATTACATGGTATTCCAGGTGATCTAATTACATTAATGAACTCCAAAGACGGACAATTCAACATTCATTAATAATTTGAAAGTGTTAATTTGAGGGCTGCAAATTTTTTCGTTTTTAACGAATGTGTGTTAAATAAAGTCTCAATCCAACAAATATTGTCTACCCGCCATACCGCACCTTTACCAGAATCCAACGAACCTTTTATGTTAATTATTTGGAAAGTAGTATTCATACTGAGTTAATACTCCAATTTCAAAATAATTGTTTTTTCCAAAATTTCCATTAATCTCTGACAAGAGTACAAGTCAATCACCAACAATCTCCTCCGACACCAATATTAAAAAACACAAATGATAAAATTAATCTTCATAAATACCCGGTCCTATTTGTCTGAAAATGAGAATGGAATAGGATGCCAACCTGTCAGCATCTGATTCATGAATACTACCCAGATTACCTTTCCGACTTGGACAATCATATTCGCAGTATATACAAGGTGAAAGTAAAATAATCCTGAAGATTGAAAGAGACGATAGGGTACACTTAAATGAATAGAAAAACCTACATTGCGTTTTGTGATTAAATGCACGGTTAATTAGAAAATTAAGTTGAAAGTTTTAGCAATCTGGCAACATCGCCGCTGACACAGTAATCTTTCTTCTAGTAATAAAGATGTAAGAGGTCAACGAACTCAGGTGTGTCTCTGTACGCGAGCCTCCATCTCTCGCTACGACGCGACGTTACAATCTGCTCGCATCGTTCAGTGGCTTGAAATTAGGTTTTTAGATTCAATTTGCACGAAAATCATCTATGTTACTGAAATACACCCAAGAGATATATGATTCTATATTAGATTCTTTAACGACAGGGCCAAAAATCACGATTCCGCTTGCAATAGTTACCGAATAAGAGTTTTTTTAAACATTTGAGAAAACTATGAACTTTCCATCAATATGGTATTATATACTTTTTTGTTATATCCAATTTAAGTTTTCGCTCTGAAAATCTGCAGGGTTACTTCATTTCCATTCTGTATAAGGCCACAGTGGCTAATGTTTGGATCCGTCGTCGTACTTGGTTACTCGAAAAGTCAAGCCAACTGGTATACTTTGTATTTTTAGTAGGTTATTTTACGACGCTGTATCAACATCTTTGGTTATTTAGCGTCTGAATGAGATGAAGGTGATAATGCCGGTGAAATGAGTCCAGGGTCCAGCACCGAAAGTTACCCAGAATTTACTCATATTGGGTTGAGGGAAAACACCGGAAAAAACCTCAACCAGGTAACTTGCCCCAACCGGGAGTCGAACCCGGGCCACCTGGTTTCGCGGCCAGACGCGCTGACCGTTATTCCACAGGTGTGGACTATATACTTTGTATCATTCGTGCTTGTTCTTGCTTCTTTGTTTAGTATTCAAGGCACACATGAATACTACTTCAAAATACAAGGCATGGGACACTAGATCAAATAAAAAGATATGCACTGATATCATAAAACAACAAAGACAGAAAAGTAAGCTAACGATCATTCGACTAAGAGACTCTACGTCACTTTCTCTGTGCTACAGAGCAGATTGGAAAGATTTGTCCCTAACAGCTTTGAAACAAATAAGAATTGTAGATTAAGAAATAGAATTTAAGTAATTCATTATTGGCTTCTTCTCTTTATTATAATTAATTTTTATATTCAATTATGACTATGAGAAAAACTTGATTGAAGTATAAACAATCTATAATTACGACTTGTTTTGCTTTTGTCATCTGCTTTAAGGATTGGAATCCTCCTCCCAGTCCATTCTTTTACAGGATTATGAAATTATAGTAACTAGATAATCACAATTAGCAGAAGTCTGTGATCATGAGGTCACAAAGGTGCAAGATTACAGTCTTAGGCAACAAAGGAAGAATAAAAGACACATAGTACATACACTTCCTGAGGAAGGAAAGGTTGCATTTTGTACCTAAAATCGAACTCTTCTCCACTGGATGTGTAACTATGAAGTTATTACTTGAGTTGTTTTTGTGCACATTACTAAATGAGAAGATAATATAGCATATTTTACTAGTGATTCTCAGCCAAGAGGCCATGAACAAATTAATAATAATAACAATAATAATAATAATAATAATAATAATAATAAAAATAATAATAATAATAATAATAATAATGCAATATACTTATGACAATTTAATCATCCGACTGCTATACATACCGACCAACCTCTAACAAAACCTGTTGTCGACGGCGAGCGGTTGTACGCCGGCGTACTGACAAGTCTACGCAGACCGGTCCCACTCCGCTCCTTAAGGCTGGTTCACAATAGACCGGGAACGAAAATGACAACGAGAACGGAAATATTGTTAAAATAAATGTATTTAAATGTGAGCATTCACAATTAACTATTGCAAATGCCCACATTTAGATACATTTATTTTAACAATATTTCCGTTCTCGTTCTCATTGTCATTTCCGTTCCCGGTTTATTGTAAACCAGCCTTTACCGCTTAGCTTCCTCGGGATAGACGCTCCGCATTATAGTCATTACACCGACGGAACATTACTACCTGGGATCGGTCTGAATTGGAACTCTCTGTATTTCGCATTATATAATTTATAATAGAAACATAATTAAATTTTCTTTCTAAATTGTTATAAAATTTCATATTACTATGTTCTACATTCTATTCTACACCTTACGATTGGGGGTCACAATAAAGTAATGTCAGAAAAAGGGCAACCTCATCATCAGAAAGGTTGAAAAACACTGTCATATACCACATCTGCAGAATGGGCAATAATTTGGTCAACCCTGAGTAAGACATCACCGAGTTAGCAAAAGCTCGCACTTACGTTGCTTAAAGCAAACACTGGTACAGTATGTTTCTTCCATTAGTTGTGTGTACGCTAAAGCCATTTCTCATCGAGGAATTGTATGTGTGCTTCTTGAATGACGTCATAGTTTGTTAGGTATCCATGTATTTATGTGGAAGAGTAAACAGGTAAACTTCCTGCTGCGTTACTTAAATTTAAAGAAGTTCTGTTATTTACATAGGGTATAATTTTGAGAGTTGGATGGGTGTTAAATTACACAACGTAGTGTTAATTCTTGTAGTCAAAATTCCGTTTAGGTAGATTTCTCCCGAATTGTGTAACAAAACAAAACAACTCAGTGTGGGACTTGATACCGAGTTTAATTCTGCTCCTTCCGGTAAATATGTATTATGAGATTGTTTTCGTGAATTTCAGTGTTCTAGATAGCATCTAATAGAGATACTAATCCCACAGCGGTTTAAACTCCGCATCATGATGCAACATTTTGTATGTGTCTGGCGGTGTAATCTAGGAAAGTTTCAATATGCACAGAACAGACGGCCATGGTGTACGAGTACGTAACGACTGAAGCGTAACTTAACGCTGTATGGAAATCGCGGTCTTGTGTTCGAGTTCCGTCTGTGGCAGAACGTTTGGCCGTTGTCTCCATTGTTTTAGGCCAGCCGTGGCGAAAATGTAACTCGCGAGCACATTGCGGCTCGCAATGATAGCTACCTCCCACAATCCCCACCCTCTCACTCACTAGAGTCAAACTCCGTTCCAGTTGTATTTGTCTCTGACCTGCGAGTGGCGTATCGTCGCAATGTCTCTCTCGAAACCATGCACTTCTACAAAAACGAAAGTTTCAAGTAGGATGGGAGGACGCATTTTTTTGCTGCCAATATGATGAGAATATTAAATGCATGATTTGTTCACAAGTATTACGAGGAAAAGGGCTGTACAATATAAAACGTCTTTATAGCCTACTACATGTTACTGATGAAACATTAAAAGGTTAAGTGTTATTATCATCATCATCATCATCATCATCATCATCATCATCATCTCCTCTGTACGTCGATCCTTTTAAACAGATGTACGAATAATGCGGTTAGAACTTCAATTTAAACTCAGGTGTTAAACGAAAGCTAGATGCAAGGACTTCACAAATGTTGACCTTTTCAAATCTTTGCCAAAAAATAAATATCCGAAGCTTTGTTCTTTCGCTTGCTTTTTTGAAGCCATGTTCGCTACAACTTATGTTTGTGAAAAATTATTTTCAGCAATGAAAATAGTAAAAACCAAATTTAGATCACGTCTGACAGACAAATACCTTTGTGATCAATTACGACTGGCAGTAAGTGACATAATTCCTGATTTTGAAACTCTGTCGCAGAGATATTCTGAAGACAGTTAATTTTAGGTTGTAATAATGTGTCCTATGTTTTCATATTCATTTCTTTCTTCGTTACACGTACTACACATTACTTAGGAACCGTATACTGTATAAAATTATATGTAAGTGCTTGACGTAAGGAAAATGAAAATCCGTTAATAAGTCAGACAGTTGCTTCACTTCCCCTTCGGGTGTCCGCCTCCCTCCATAGGTGCTATGCACGTTGCAGATTACACAGTGGCTCGGCGCATGATCACATTTTCGCCACGGCTGTTTTAGGCGGCGGTTCGTTTTTGAGCTGACGTCATTTATCATATGCGTACAAAAAAAACTCAATCTTGGGCTTAGACTAAGAACTGTAACCTAAATTTTTCTGGTAATTTGAGTTTTTTACAAAAATAATTGATGTTAGCATGTATAACTTAATGAACTTCCTGAGACCGAAAATCGATTTTTAAATTTTTGTTTGTATCTTATCACACGATAATGGCTGAACCGATTTCTAAGAAAATTGGTATCTGAAGTAAGTTAGGTCCCACTTAGATTTTAGGCTATATAGTGTTGAAAATGCTTTCTTTAAAAGAAGGGGTATGGGGGTGACTGAAATAAATAAATCGAAATATCTCCCTTATTATTGATTTTTTTAGAATAATATTACATAACAGAAGTTGCTTTAAAATATTTTCGACAAGTTTTATTACAGGCAAATTTTTCTATAGAACCGATATTTAACGATAGGGGAGAGTCGGGTAGTATCGGACATCGGGTAATATCGGACAGTGAGTTTCTTTCATCTACCACACAATGATAGTACCTGACTGACATGGTTACGTTTCTGTGATGTCGCATAGAGAAACGTAACCAATTCATTCAGGTACTACCATATGGTGGTAGATGAAAGAAACGCACTGTCCGATACTACCCGATGTCCGATACTACCCGACTCTTCCCTATATATTAGTTTTGAAATAACAATGCGCTATATATCCGTGCCGTCTCAATCAATTGATACAATAAAATGAAAAAAGAAAAAAATGACCACGACTATTTAAGGGGTCTTGTACAAGCGGATTATATTTGTTAATAAATAATTTTTAATTCATGATTTATATTTATAATATTTTTTTAATTTGTCGAGTATGTTCGAACGATTAAAACTCATATAGAAGTGCTATACAAGGGCCAATACATAATGTTGTGCAACATAATATAACAAATCATAGGCCTAAAGCTACAGTCTGTGAAAAACATGAGATGAGAAAGAAAATAAGTAATAACAGTAAGGTACCACTGAAATTTTAGGGAGAAAGAAGTTGAAGTTTGAAACCATCAAATAAATGAACCAACCGTGAATTTAAATAAATAATCTTGCGAAAAGCGTTTTTTCTTAAACATTTCTTAAAACACCGGGAATTTGGTAAAACTTTATATTCTAATGGAAGTCAATTGTAATAGGTTGTTAAAAATGCTTAATCTCTTTCGTACCATAAGTTACTGAGCCATTCTGAAAAAAGAATGATATTTGTATGTAACAAGTGCAGCGAAGCACATGGCTAGTTTGCAATATAAAACTCAAATATTCTGAAATCTCTGTATTTTATGTACATTTTATATTCTAGATTTTACCCTTCTAGCTTACACTGTTTTTGAGCTAATTAGATTTGAACAACTGTTACATTTTCATGTTATCATCCTGGCGTTACACAGAAATCTATAGCATACTCGCAGATAGGCGTGTTCACGAAAAAAATAAATAATAATTGAAATGAAAGAATGAAATAGTAAATATCGCCCCAGCACTATTCTTTTATAATTTGTTTCTCACATCCGAAAACGTGTTACTTGAAATTGTATAGGCCAGGAATGCAAAACTGTGCTACAATTGTGGCAGACGTCACAAGCCGGAACACACAACTCATCCCTTCCTTTCAACCCTTCCGTCATTGGACATGGTAGGGAGAGAAGAGATATATATTCATTGTGCTTACGAAACGTCACAGATACGTCATTGAAGGCAGAGGATTGTGGACGGGAAAACAAACTCTTTCGCCATGCTTCCACCCCTCTCTTTCCCAGTTCAGCATCCCTGGTATAGGCGTATGATCCCATATTTTCATCCTTCGCAGAAATTAATTATTTACATAATTTAATATCACTTCGAAATTTCTGAAAACAAAGAATTAGAGCTTAAAATATCCGTACTAATTGCTTCGCACATATAAAATAAATCTCACAATTAGAGAAATAGAGCAAAAATAGACTTCAGTTTTTTTTTCTAAAAATTAATTAATACCTCCAGAATTAAATCTCTAATTAAAACTTTTCGAGACAAATTACTCGTATTTAGGCTTAACAGTATCTAAGAGATTTAATTCATAAAGCCAATGTAATCTTGTTCATTACAGAAAGAGAGCAGAGCAAAAGGAATTAAAATGACATAAGAAGAAACCTGGGTTACAAGAGATTGGGTATAGAGGACGGAATATATATTCCTTAAATCGTGAAATTTTGAGTCAGAATTTGCTCCTTGATAGAAATAATTTTAAAGTTAGGCAAGACTGATATGCATCGCTCTTCATCATAATAGAGATTATCCGCTTTTCACAGTCAGTTGTAAAGATCATTTATGTATTTGACAGAGATATCCTATAAAATAGGCCTATGTTTACTCAACTGTTCGTTTTCATATTATTCTTGGTTTCTTTATAAGTTATATACTGTAGAATTTCATTATATCTTCAAATTTCATTCAATTCTAAGTACGAATACTATATAGAAAGCGAAAAATCATAATGTTTAGAAACAAATAGATCCAAAGTCATGACAGAAATAAATATGTTGTGAGCAAAGGAGAAAGAAAAACTTTTCTTTAAAACTACGTTTTAAGTGTATATTATATGAACCGTTGAGAGCAGAAGTGGTGTAAGTCAAAAATGGGTAATGAAGTTAAAGTAAACTTTCTGTAAAAGACAAAGCACAGTAACAATTAATATTCAATTTATTTAAACTATTAGTAGTCAGTGGATAGCACGAAGGTCATATTAATTGCTACTTTGCGCTGTATTTTACAGAATTTTTACTTTAAATTTCATTACCCAATTTTGAGTTACACCATTTCTGCTCTGAACGGCTCATATTATTTTTTTACGTGTACCTTTCGTCTTTGTAGATATTAGATGTAGAAAATAAACTACATGTTTGTTACCTTTTCACGCGATAATGACTGAACCGATTTCTACGAAAATTGATATGTGAGATTGATTATCTGTTCTTTTGCAAGGTCCTCAAAGGTGATATATTCTGTGATGCCTTCTTAAACAATATTATCTTACGTATTCCGACGAAAGGTATGAGAGAACACAAACTTTTCTATAATATAAATTCAAAAAATCTTTTGCCAATCTCCAGACGCATTCAAAATGCCAACACGCATGGCTGCGAATTCGATCCTTTCAATGCATAGACTTACTCTTGGCAATGACTTATCATTTATGTATTCTTTTAGAAATCATACTTAATTTTCATTATATCATCTTTAGTATTCTCATAGAATAATATATAATAGATTAAGGGAAAATTCTTCCTTTAAGATGGTTTATTTTTATTTTTATCTTTATTTTTTATTTTTATTTTTATGCTTCCATTGACTAACATTACAATTTAATTTACTTATTTTAGATTTTAAATTTTGTATTATTATTATTGTAAATATTAATTCTATTCAAATTTTAATTCTGTATATTCTGTATTATTATATATCACTTGTGCTGGGCTATCATTGGCTATGAGTGTTGACCAGCACATTAATATTGTAATAAATAGCTAAATAAAATAAAAAATATTATTACTATTAAACCTTATTCTATTATTATTATTATTATTATTATTATTATTATTATTATTATTGTTAAGCAATTTTCTTATAAAAGACTTACTGATAACTGGAATATAATTAAGAAACTGAGCTTATGTGTGCTGTTATAGGACAGTTCTCATTGAGACAGGCAATTGCAATGATATCATAATACACAGTGTTAAAAAAGTACATTTTTGTTCTTTTCTGTTTCAAGTGCATTATTAAATACTGTATATTGATCACTAAAAGAATTATTGTATCATTATGTAGGCATACAATATTATTATCTTAAAGTTGAGATAGTAGGACTCTTGTTTTCCACTGTTTCGCATGAGACAACACATAGCATGACAATGAAAATAACGAACATTCACAGCTTACGTGGTATTCGAACCCACTACAGCGATTTTCATGCAGCATAAAACCTTTGCATACATCGCGACCAGCGCAGCGGTCTTTACCTATATGAGAAAATGATGCACAGTCATTTAAAAATGTTGTGTGGAGAGGATTGTAACCGATCAGCTTAAGACCTTGCGGGCAATTAGTGTTGGTTTCATCTTCTCTACTGCTGATGCGTAATATATACTTAGAGAGGCCTTGCCCTTCGCAGGACTTTCACTACTTGTTTGCCAGAATAATGAAGATAATCGCTCCCTAAATACATATTCCACAGACAACTGAAACAGCTTTTTGCGATTGGTAATTTAGGTGCACATATAAAACCATTTGTATCCTGTGCATAAAGTCATGTTCATAGGTGTTGCGGACCTTTTATTTCCACGTATCAAGTTGATCACCTATCCAAACCAATTTTTGTTAGCATACCAATTTAAAAAATAATATGCAATCATTGCCGTCAGCACACAACCGGTATTTTTCAGCTGCATTGATAAAATACATTCGATCCTCTTAAATACAATATGTAGGATCGACTTACCTACATACGGATGCCGGTGAATTGTGTCGCTCTCTGCCTACTGTAGTTAATCTCTCTTTCTCTTAACATACATGTTCTCTGAAAATAGTTTTATTGTTATCGGATCAAATCCCTTTTGTTTTCTCTTTATTCTTCCTGGGAGATGAACCAATCTGTAACAAACTGAACCGAAACAAGTAAGGATGACCTAACTCGTAATATCTGCTGCTGATAATAATGATATCAACAATAAACATTTACTTATTTTTGTTAATATTAACATGTTTATATGTATTTGTTTTTAGTGTGGAGAACATTATTATAGCCTATTATTTATGCGAAGAATACGCAGAAGTTTCGATGCCTTCGGACCGAAAAAAGTAGGCTATAGTAAAATTATTAAATATATTCCTGCAACACGAGTTGCTCTATCATAAGTGACCATAAATTATGCGGAACACTCAAAACTGGACTGCCTATATTTCGTTGTGGACATTATTGCAGCCAGAAAATTTGGCTATTGTTGACACACGATAATCCAAAAATCGTTTTAGTCATAACTTTTAGACATTTTATAATAAACAATAATGGAGATGTTAAAAATTCAGACGAGTGAGGTCCGGAGAACGTGGTGGCCATGGTTTCCATCCTTCCATCCCAACCCCTTTCTATGGAAATATTTCATTTGGGAGTTAACGACCCACGCCAGAAAACTGCAGATGAGTGCTATTTCAATATAAGATTATATTGGCATTGGGATGTTGGAGAAATGCAAATGTTACAAAATATCGAGGTAATTGTATGGGGTTACAGTGGGTGTCTAGAACAGACGGCGTGGTTAGAAATTTCAGAATATTTAATAAACTTACGAAACAGATCAAGGGGATCATGTTCATTCTTATTTGCTAGTTTGGAAGTTTAATCTGCATTTGAATGAGTTTTATATTACTTCCCACGAAAGGGTTTCATCTAGTGAGGTGACAGTACAGCTACAATAGTTTTAACGTGCAGGTGAAGGAAAGTTGAATAAATTAATAATAATAATAATAATAATAATAATAATAATAATAATAATAATAATAATAATAATAATGGACTCTTAGAACGGTAATTAGAATGATCACGAAATGCAATATAATGGAAAGCTGCCCGGATCGAATTTCAGGTGGTGGGGGAGGGGAAGTGGAAATTCATTCCTTAGCTAGAGAACATGTGTGTTTCATTTTGTTTGTCTATGCGCCAGAATGACCACTTGACCAGGAAATCCCGGTATTTGTGTTTGTATTATGTCCGTTCATAATTTATTCTTTGAAGAAAGCCGAAACCGACCGAATGGTATAGTTCATGCAAAGAGATCATATTAGCCTATGGTAATGGTACTGATGGTAGTGGTGCTGGTAATGGCGGTGAAGTACGTACATACATACATACATACATACATACATACATACATACATACATACATACATACATACATACATACATACATACATACATAGACTCAAGCATCACAACAGTCGCAGAGGGAATACACAACTTATTAAATGTCTACAAATTAATTTAAAACACAAAAGAGTTGCTACTAGCAATCTTATGCACATAATGGAGATAAATAACGTGGACATTGCATTTATCCAGGAACCGTATACACTACAGAACAAAGTCGCAGGAATCACCAGGAAATACAGAATCTTCTCACAAGGAGAAAACAGAATAAGAGCGGCCGTACTTCTTGCAAATGAAGGAATAGATGGGGTGCTACTAAATCAGCTATCTGACGAAGATGTGGCAGTTGTAGAAATATTATATAATGATTACAAATTCTACGCAGTTAGCATGTATATGGACATTACAACAGATATCAACAACGACTTCGCAAAATTGGACAAAATATTAGAAGATACGAAAGATGTTGGAATAATATTTTCCATAGACAGTAACTCCAGGTCAGCGGTATGGCACGACAATAATACTAACATAAGAGGCAGACAAGTTGAAGACTATTTGAGCTCAAAACAATTATATGTAATGAATGAAGTTAGTGAATTCACCACATTTGAGAGCAACACAGGAAAGAGCAATATTGATCTTACAATAACAAATGACAAACTAGTATCCAAAGTGAATGAATGGAAGTGTGGAGAAGAAGAAAGTTGCTCAGACCATCGATTTATTACTTTCAATATAAGCAATCATAAATATTATAATGAGGAAACCTTTCTGGGTACAAAATACATAATAAAAGAGGGCCAACTCGAGAATTTCAGTAATAAGATACAAAGAGAATTTTCAAAACGAATACAAAATAAAGCAGATATTAACACAACCGAAGACCTTGACGAGGAACTAAGCAAAATCGCCAACGAAGAAACCAATACAGAAAAACTAGTACGGGAGTATGAAGAAGTCATCACAACAGTATGCAGAATGTGTTTCAGAACATCAAATTCAGCACGAAAATTAACCCATAGGAAAACAATTCCATGGTGGACAGACGAGTTAACGATTCTGCGGAAGAAAACAAATGCAACGAGAAGGCGATATCAGAAAACCAAATACAACCAAGAGTTAAGAGAAGAACGAAGGTATCAGTATCTGGAAGCCAAAAGGGAGTATGAAAGAACAATGACTAAGGAAAAAATAAACTCCTGGAAACGGTATTGTAGTCTAACACCATCAAGCAACCCATGGAACGAGGTTTATCGCATAGCATCCGGGAAAACAAGAAAACCCATACCGTTGACAACTCTGAAAAAACCAGATGGCTCTCTTACATCCAGTCTAAAAGAAACATTACAACACATGATAGACTACTTCGTACCAGAAGATGAAGAAGCAGCTGATAACAACTACCATAAACAAGTAAGAGAGACAAACAGAATACCATTAAAAACACAAGATGATGTCGACTTCTCAGAACAAGAAATCAGGCGAATTATTGAAAAAATGGACCCGAATAAATCACCAGGAGATGACGGCATAACTAGCAAGGTTTTACTTCAAGTAGCCAAAATTTTACCGAGATACGTGACAGCCATTTACAATAATTGCCTCAGACAAGCTTACTTTCCTGAACAATGGAAGAAAGCAAGATTACTTCCTATTATAAAGCCAGGTAAAGACGCCAGCATCGAGGTCACAAAATTTAGACCGATAAGCCTCTTAAATACAATTGGGAAAGTGCTCGAAAAACTACTAATAGACAGAATAATGCATCATATCCAAACCAAAAACTTGATGAATGGCAATCAGTTTGGCTTCACCCCACAACGAAGTACTGTGGACGCTGCAATGGCACTAAAAGATTGTGTAGAAGAAAGTCTAAGGCAAAACCAGTACTTGGTGCTTGTTAGTCTTGACATCCAGGGTGCCTTCGATTCAGCTTGGTGGCCGAGTATCATGCAAGCTTTGAGGAAATTCCATTGTCCACGTAACTTGTACAAACTCACAGATAATTATTTCAGCCAAAGAGCAGCAATATTAGCGGCAAACAACATCAAACCCGAGAAGAAAGTAAGTAAAGGCTGCCCTCAAGGATCGTGTTGCGGACCGGGATTCTGGAATATACAGTACGACTCATTACTCAGCCTAGAGTACACCGCAAACACAAAGGTTATAGCATTCGCAGATGACCTCATCGTGATAACAAGGGGGAAAACGATTCTGGAAGCTGAAAATTATGCCAATCTTGAAATGAAAAAGATAGCAGCATGGGCTATAAAGAACAAAACCAAATTTAATGAGCAGAAGTCGAAGACGATGCTAATAACACGAAGGAAACGAAGGGAACAAAAAAGATATACACATCTTTCTCAACAACAAGGAACTACAACAAACCGACGAGATTAAATATCTTGGAATTATCATTGACAAGAGATTTAGATTCAACGAACATATTAAATATGTAACAGAAAGATGCACAAGCCTGATTAATGCCCTTTCCAAAACCGCCAAGATAAATTGGGGTCTTAAACACAAAGCATTAAGAACCATATATAAAGGTGCAATCCTGCCCTTGTTATCGTATGGGGCTCCTGTTTGGCTAGATGCCTTGGAAAGGAATTACAACGTCAAAAAACTGAACCAAGTGCAGAGGCTAATAAACATACGTATTGCAAAGGCATTTCGAACCACCTCATATGAAGCATTATGCGTTGTTACTGGACTCACTCCCATTTTGTTCAAGATAGAGGAAATAGTAAACTTGTACTTTGCAAAAACAAGACATAAGTACGATGGTCTAAATCTTGACTACATAATACAGCACAAGAACTGGATACACCCTGCAGAACTCATCGACATAAAAGAAACAGAACAAAATACAGAATATACGTATGAAATATACACGGATGGCAGTAAAAGTGAACGTGGAGTTGGAGCAGGAGTAGCAATATTTCAGAGTAATGAACTAATCCAACAACTAAGATTCAGATTAGACAATAAATGTTCAAATAACCAAGCTGAACAACTTGCTATCATGAAAACGTTAGACAATATAAAACGACTAAGAACAATAGGTGAAAGACCATTAGACGAAAGACGAATAGCCATCTACACTGATAGTAAAATTACTCTGGACTCTCTAAGGAATGGAAGCAACCACAACAACCTAATTGAAGGCATCCGAACGAATCTACGGCTGGTGGAGAACGACAGATGGCTAGTGGACTTCGGATGGGTCAAGGCTCATGTGGGGAACTACGGTAACGAACTGGCAGATCGTCTAGCGAAGCAGGCAGCGAGTGACGTCGATCTACAGATCTGTTACGACAAGGTCCCGATGAGTGAAGTAAGGAACCAGCTAGCGGTCATATCCAAAGGAAAATGGGAAAGTGAATGGTCAACTACTTCCAAAGGTACTCTAACCAAGGCGTTCTTCCCTAGTGTCCAAGATAGACTGAAATTGAAGATAGAAGTAACTCCTAACTTGACGACTCTGTTGACCGGACATGGAAGACTCAACGCATATTTTCATCGATTTAAAATCAAGAATAGTGCGACATGTGTCTGTGGGGATGGGGATCAGACAGTGGATCATATCATTTATGACTGTACGAAATTAGGAAAGGAAAGAAGAACACTAATCCAGTCTATACATAAATGTGGTGGAAAGTGGCCTGTGGACAAGACAAAATTAGTGAAAAGTTATGTAAAATATTTATAAAGTTTGCAAATAGTATAGACTTTGAACAACTACAGTAGGCTGGCTAGTATATAAGGATGTTATTTGGGAAGATAGGTTAAAAGTCATAATTAAGTGATAAGGGTCAAAAATAGGTTACTTACATTCTGTAAATAAGCTACAATATTAGAGGGTATAATTTATCTGAAAGTAGGCTGATCAAGAGATAGTAAATATGTAAATACTGTAAATATTTTAATGCTAGAATATGTAAATAGATTCTTGTACTTCATAGGTTAGGAATAGGAAAATAAGTTAGATTAAGAAGTACCAATATTATCTTGGCAGTTACACATAGTAGATGAACTACACTAGTCCATATTTAATCTAGAATGGCAACATAATAATATATAATGTAAATGGATTATGTACTTGAAGGTAAACCTAGGCATGTAGTATTACTTTCCATTTGTAATGGAACATGCTGCTCAAAAAAGGAATACATACATACATACATACATACATACATACATACATACATACATACATACATACATACATACATACATACATACATACATACATAGGCTACATAAGTGTTCTACCCAAGGGCAGGTCTTTCACTGCAAATCTTGCATTCTCCATTCTTTCTTATTTTCTGCCTTCCTCTTAGTCTCCGCATATGATCTATATATCTTTATGTCGTCTATCATTTGATATCTTCTTTTGCCCCGGACTCTTCTGCCGTTCACCATACCTTCCAGTGCGTCCTTCAGTAGGCAGTTTCTCCTGAGCTAGTAACCTAACCAATTCCTTTTTCTCTTACTGATCAGTTTCAGCATCATTCTTTCTTCACCCACTCTTTCTAACACAGCTTATTCTGTCTGTTCATTTCACACGCTTCATTCTTCTCTGTATCCACATTTCAAATGCTTCTATTCGCTTCACTTCACTTCGTCGTAATGACCATGTTTCTGCCCCATACAATATCACACTCCATACAAAGCATTTCACTAGTCTCTTCCTTAGTTCTTTCTCCAGAGATCCGCAGAAGATGCTCGTTTTTCTATTAAAAGCTCCCTGAAATTGACTTAACATATTGGGAATTAATTTAATGGCTTTCCCAAGAACCAATGAAATGTTTCATGGAAAAACAATTCTTTTTTCTCGAAAAGAAAGCAAAAACTAGCATAATTGTGGTAAACTTTTTGGTTTGAAATATCTCTCTAAAATTAACGACATTATTTACTGTTCACTCTGTATATGCAATGCCATTTCGTCGACTCAACATATTATGTAGTAGGCCTACATCCCCTAATTTCATTGACTCACAGTGCGGTCTGCTCCCGAATCCCATATCTTTCACCAAACCATCATGATTTTTTTTACTAATGCGGTTACTTGACTGTCCGTCATTCACCCATATGAAGCCAGTTGTGTAGATCAATTTACCGATGGAGTCGTTCCCCCAGGGTGCGCCATAGGAGGCTGGTCTACGCTACACCAGCAATGAGATGAGATGAGGTGATTGAGATTTGTTGGGTTGCCACATGGTAACCGGAGCTCCCGGACCTGGACCACGGGCTATCCCAATACAAATAAATCGGGAGTATGCCGGAGTCGAGCCCGGGGCCACAGATTTATAAGACCAGTGCTCTAGCCACTAGACTACCGTGCGCCTCCAAACCATTATCATATTGACTCCCATTAACTGCTGTGATTAGTTGAAAATAATCCAAAATAAATAAGCTCACAAACTATAGGCCTATATTTAATACTAGTAGGAACAAAATCAAAGATCGTAGTCATGCAGCTACTAAACGATACATTACCTAGAAATAGGCCTACTGTAACTAAACTTAATGTTTATTACTATATAATGAAATACAGCCTTCGCTCAGCTGTTGAATACGAGTAACATAAACTGCAGATGTGTCGAATGTCTTTTCATGGAATTGTTAACAAAGAGAGACTTATGTTGAAGTGGATGTAAGTTAGGATTTCGTTTCGACATTTGGTTGTCGCGTGCATGCCTGGTTCAATTAGCATCACTAAGCAAATTTTGAAGGTATATATCATCATTCATCATATTTAAGCTATGTTTGACATACCACGAACACAATTTTCTGTTTTTTATTTCGTCATCCCCCCTCCTATACTACCTTATCCTGGAGCATCATTATATTATTTCAGAGGATATTACTGCCCAACAAAATTTGTAAAATGTCATCTACCGTTGTAACATAATCCTATTAATGGAAAAGAGCTCTGCATGTTCTAATTAAGTTCCAACAGGACGATGTAACTACTACGAAAAGAGAACTTTTCCGTATGGGAGATATGAGAGTAGGCTGCTATTTGTGGAAAAAGGTTCATTTTATAAGAACAATATTAGCGAAACCACGCTAATTTTTCTATAATCTCTTTCGCATTCAATTTCATTCCTAATACAAAATACTTTGTTTAATTCTTGCAACTTTTATAATAGGTAATGTGGGTTATGCATAAGGAAATATGAAACGTTTTTTAGACATAATGATATTTGAAACTTTAGTACAGTAGTATAGTATATATTTATTTAACCTGGTAGAGATAAAGATTAATCTTGCACAGAATAGGGACCGATGGCGGGCTTATGTGAGGGCGGCAATGAACCTACGGGTTCCTTAAAAACCATTTGTAAGTAAGTAAGTAAGAGATAAGGACATTAAGTCTTCTCTTCCCCTCTACCAGGGGATTACAATTACAATATTAAGAATACAATTACAATTATAATTACAATTAATATTAAATTTACAATTACAATAAAAGTCAAAACACTAAAAGATTACCTGATTAATAGACGCTAGACAATTTATTATAGAAGTTAAGAACAAAGAATTTTTTTTTTTTTTACGGAAGTACAAATTAAACCTAGAATAATAAAATTATATAGTGATGAAATTACCGGATATTGAAATATTTTATGATAGAATAAGATAATTATTTACAAGAAGACACGTCTGAACGAGTCTCAATGACTGACCAAGTGCCTAGTAATTTTGCGTTTGAATTCAATTTTATTTCGACAGATCCTGATGATAGCAAGTAGCGAATTCGAGAATCTTTTAGATTTTTAAGATATTTTGAAAGCATAATCTCATCTTACCTATAGAGAAATGTTTGTGAAATACCGGTAATTTTAACAAAGTCCCCATTTAAAGGTTTTAAATAGTCTATTTATTTTGTAATTTACTTTTCCCTTTAGAATCACATAGGCCTACTTACAATATTATTAATATTTTATAAATTAAATTTTTGTGACTGACTTGTGATGTTTTCTCTAGAAAACCTTCAATTACTATAAAACATATATTTTTATTATTGTCATTAAGTTTATATATTTCACTTACCGTTCTCCTTCATTTCCGCACTTATTTCTTTCCTACACTTCCACACTACATTCTTATTGCTATGGTACTTGACTTTTATCCCATATTGTAATTTTATTATAAACAGCAGCAATTAAAACATCACTATCCATTTTACTCTCTCCTGTGTACCGACATATAGATTGCAGTCTTCAACAACCAGCGAGCAGGAATTAACGATTCATTCTGTTAAACTTGTACGAGCTTGTTGCTTGAGTCAACAAGTACGAACCTGTATCCTTTCTGTATCCTAGCTAACATGCAGAACTTCTTGGCTCGGGTAAGCACTTGTCGGTGCCGGCAACCTGAAAGCGGGAAACCTGCTTTTTTGTGTGCTTCTCTATCATCTTTTATCCCCACCATTCACTTCATCACTCACAGCCATAACCACAATAATTATTCTTCCAACGTGTTCCCAAATTTTCAAATTGCTTCTGCTACGGTGTTGCTCAAGGTTTCAACGCGCGCATTAACTATGATAAGAATTAATATTGTTGAAGTGCTCCCACTTTATAAATAACGGTATTGTATGGCACTGTTTGTTACTACCGGATAATTTAAAATTTATTCAGTATTTCCGAGAAAACCTCGCTCGCAATTCACAGGCGGGAAATGTGGAAGCGCACTTGACAGAACCTCGTGGGACAGTCGAGAGAGAATTGCTGTTCTGTGAAGGTCTTACGGAAATCGTTAGTAGTTTCAGATTAGAGAACATTTGATAAACTTTAATGTGATATGTTAGAGATATCCGTGGAAATGAAGTGAGTTACCTTGTATTTCAGTCTGCTCAACTTTATAGTGAAGTTGAAAAATTTTCCTCCTTGATTTCAGTATAAACATCTGCATATATTTAATTATTCCAGTTTTATAGGAATATTCTTGTATTTTGTTCTAATTAAAATAAATGATAATGAAACTAAACTACGATTGAAATACTATCACCTAATTCTTGCTAAAACCTCTTTTTATTTTATTTAAAAATATTCCGGATTAAATTTCACGTTCCTAATTGAGACAGGGAAATCAAAAACTCTCAAACTCCAATAAACCAAATTTTACAGGAAAGAGAAAAAACTTATTATTTCTCTTACTACCTTAAAAATTATACATTTACCTATTAATATTGTGTAAAATAAAATTAAATACTTCAAAAGCTAAATTTTTACATTATTTACGCTAAAATTTGAAATAAACACTGCTCGAGTTAGTGGTTTTCCACTGCGTATGAATTAAGAAAAGTGAATAAATGTGAGCCATGTGAAGAAAAAAAGATAAGTATATCATAATTCCCTTACGAGACATTGGAATATACGAGAAAATGGAAGTTTAGTATTAAGATTAACATTGCTACATTTCTTTGAATTTCAAATATATGAAACATAAAATCACAAATTACATAAAGCACATCAAAATACACAAATAAAACCACAAACAATATTAAAATGTTAACACAGTCTCATTCATGTTAAAAACTCTGTTTTTTCTCTCACTCTCATGTTCTTCCTGTGCATCTAGATTATTTACTGTCCGCAAACAAAGTTTAGTAATTCATCCTACTTTCCTCAGAAATAAACTGCATTAAATTTTTGCAAGTCCTTTTGCTTTCTTCTTTCAGTGGCAATGCTGAATAATTGTACTTTAGTTGACTGAGGAATGATGCATCTGTATTGAGTTTCTGGAAGTTAGTCGACTCGATATTGTGTCTTTAATAGTCTTACTTACATGGATTTCATAGATTTTTTGTGACTTTCTGAATACCGTATCGTATCATTTTACTCAGCTGGTTGAGCGATAGTGTTGCCACCTACCGGGAAATTAAGTTTGGAAAGCAAAAACGCTCTTATTCCATGGAGTAAGTGGAGTTCTGACTTCCACGAGTTTTAAAACAGCCCCCCGAATGCAGATGATTGTCGAAATTAGTGTATTCTTGCCTTCCACGCATGCGAGACAAACTAAAAAGCATCATCCAGCCTATAACTCAATTTTGTCAAAAATTGGAGTTAGTGGGTTTTTGATCTCAGTTGTACAAGCTCTCTGTAGCATTGTATGACATTTCTTAATTTGTAGGTATGTCGTTTAAGTTTACGTGATTTATTAAGAGCAGTGATGAATTGCAAGAATAGCCAGGGAGAAAATTTTCACTAAAAATATTAATGTTGTTTTTTTTAATATAAGTTAACTAGTCTAAATCAGATATTGCACATCTTATGTTACAAGAAAAGTGAGAAACCTCAGATCTTTTTCCGTGGAAAATGAGAGAGTGTGCTAACCTCGGTTAAACTTTTTGGAAGGACTTGCTGATGCTCAGTACCGCATAGTTTCAACGTGTCAACGAACACATTCTTTTTACTTCTACAGGGACATCATTTTATTTTTTACTTCAATTTTTATTGTACCTGAGTTTTTGAATGTACTTCACTCCCACCCCTTCTACTAATGAAGTTCCATACAGAATCAAGGCCGCATATAGTAAACAGCACTGAGTTAGTGAGCATAGTACGTTCCAGAAATATGTTCGCGTTTTCTAGTGACGAAAGAGCTTTCAATATTGAATCATAGTCTCGCACAGGTACTGTCAGTTTGCCTAAGTCGCATCCCGATTTCCCCCCACCTGCTTCTGTTCGCCCCTCTGTAAAAGCTGGGCTGTCTTAGCTCTTTTCTGAAAACATTAATTTCTGTTAGGAATTGGACGTTTACGTAATATTATACAACTGTTTAAAATAACTTAAATAAAAGGGCCTCGTTAAGTAATTAGCTGTCACGTGATTTCCCCCCTTTCTACGATCCTGCGGCATAACCACTTGGACGGAGAGTAGATAGCATGTCTGAGTAATTTTATCAGTTCGGGTCGGGCAGAAGTGAAGATTGAATTTACAGTACGTAAGATACTCTTTTATAGAGTAGATACAGAATTATTTTATTTTATTGGGTTATTTTACGACGTTGTATCAATATCTAGGTTATTTAGCGTCTGAATGAAATGAAGGTGATAATGCCGGTGAAATGAGTCCGGGGTCCAGCACCGAAATTTACCCAGCATTTGCTCATATTGGGTTGAGCGAAAACCCCGGAAAAAACCTCAACCAGGTAACTTGCCCTGACCGGGATTCGAACCCGGGCCACCTGGTTTCGCGGCCAGACGCGCTGACCGTTACTCCACAGGTGTGGACGGTACAGAATTATTTCAACATGAGTTAGTACGAAGGACGAAACTGGTAATTGGAATTAGGTGCAATAGTCTATAGTGCGATAATATGCAAAAAAGAACTAAAACCTGTATCGAAATGAACTGCCGCCATTTTCAAAAATGTGTTTAAATATTCATATTATGATTATTTTTTCAATTTAATTTCTTTCTCTATATTGTACGCTAATGTGCTGTAGACAGTACAATATACACTGCATAATGAATACGTTCGCATAGACAGCTCAGTTAGTGAGTAAAAACACTTATTCTTAATACAGTACTGTATTTTGATTAAACAAAAACCTAATGGAAATTATCGAACTCAAAATCACGATATTTCCTAGTTTACGTAAATGGATGAACTACTTTTCTTCCCTCCTATACCTAGTAGAGTGATTTGTTTGTGTTTTACGCCAGTATCATCGAACTACAGTCATGGAAGGGGATAGCAAACTGTCTTTCCGGTTCTCTAAAAGTATAGCCAGGTTAATATTAAAAGTGTTAGTAAAAATAAAATGATGTCCCTGTATATTATCTTTGTAGCTATCATATAATGAGCCGTAGTCCAACACGCATTTCCTTATTTAATGACAGTTGGGTCTCGTCTTTTTGTTGCAGGCAGGGAGGACTGCTGGAACGCAGGACCCGTCAGCCGTGGTGCCGAGTCCTGAGGACGGTGGCCAGCCAAGCGTCACTCTGCAGCGCGGAGCCCTCTTCTCGCAGCCGGATATGGTGATGGAGACGCGAGTCGCAGACTTATAATATACATGCAAGCTGCTGTACCATCGCTTCTAATGTGCAACAATGGGCTCGTTATGATGGAATGATTACATCTATCTTAAATCATCGGGAAGGGTGGGGGAGGTCTTCGTATCTTGTTCGCTAAAGGAACTGAGACATTAAGTCGACGGCAGCCGTTGTATCTTGTGGCTTGTATAAGACCGTTCCTTGGCTTTTTTTGTTGTTGTTATTTTGTTAATGAATCTCGAAGTTGGATCGTGACACTCGAATAAGGAACAAGCTTTCTTTCGCAATGTGCACGATTAGAAGAGAATGTGGTGATCGACATTTATTTGAAGGGGAAAGAATTGATAACGAAGCATGCATTAAAATATGTATCAAAAGGCCTATAGACGTTTTTCAGATTTCCGTGATATTTAAAAATACAGATATTTTAAAGTGATTTCCAAGTCATGACTTACATGTGTGTTTTATAGTGTGAACGACGGGAGAAAATGTGTGGTGAGTAACTGTTATAAATGAATAGATAAAAAAAAAGGTAAAAATCCGGTCTTCCGTAATGTAAGAAGCTCCGAGTGAAAATGGAAAATATGGCAATGTAGCTGATAATAACAGCAGCTTCTTCTATTTCTCTTCATTTCCTGTACATACATAAACTTAAATATTTTTCCTTTAGTTCTCCGTCGATGAATGTGTGAGAAATGCAGTGCGAAACTTGTGACTTAAGCGTAACTACACTGTGACACGTAATCTTGAAGCATCTTCTCTCCATTCTGGATAAAGACGCAAGTCATTTTTATTTTATTTTGTGTTATAATTTTTTTTCTGCATGTCTTGTCAACCCGTCCATGTGAAATGAATCGATAAAACATAGATGGAGACAATGATATTCGTTCACAGTTGTGATGTAACAACAGTATTGCATGTAAACTATTATATATTATAATTCCCACCCGAACATCTTTTTCAAATTAGTTTCTGGTGGGTTCAACCTTATCAGTGAAGAGATGTTAAAGAATAAAATTAAAAAAAAATCATGTACGATAACTAGTCAGCAAAGTTTTGTTTTCTCCCTCGCTTTTATATAATGAAAACATGCATTCATAAAGTTTATGAACGGTGCTGCCAGTGTTGTAAATAAATTATTATTAATAAACCACTTTTTGAAACGAAAATCATTTCTTGTACTTTTATTTACATGAAAAAACACATGGGTGAATGTATTCAAACCTATTCCTATTTTGTTGTGTAATATGCTAAACCCTGCTTTTTCCTTCCATACAGTATTTCTGAAAAGTGGCAACAGGATCAAGTCAGGATTCCGATTTTCACGGAACAGATTCGATTTCGACCTTGTTGTCCCGCGTCCAGATTTTTGGGGCTACTATAATTTAATTCACTTAAGTAATTTTCCCCGTATTATCACATATAATATATTTGAATATTTGAATGTTCTTCTTTATGTGGCACATGTAGCCTACTTATAAGCAGAAAGAAATCTGGCTCCAATGTCATAAAATCATCAGAAAGTTATTTTTTTTATGAAAATACTATTTCCTGTGATCAGAAGAACTTCGGTTTCTCTGAAAACAGTCTTGTACAGAAACTTGAATCATTATCATTAAAATGAAAAAGTAAAATTTCTTTAAAAAACATTCAAGAAGCAACTATTGTACTACGATTTAGTGCCAATTTGAATGCTGTGTTTGTAATTTATAGTGTTTTAAAAACATATTGCCCAAAGTTTTAGATGGAGAAGGGGACAACTAGAGTGTGAGCATGAATTTGGTTGGAATTCTTAAGCGGTGTAATTTGCCTGCCTTTGCAGATGTCATATTATGAGCCTTGGCATTTATCACCTAATTAGGGTTGCCGACTCTGGTAAATAAAATTACCGACCATTTTACACACATAAGTTTAGATAAATTATAATAAGTACAGAATCTGCTATACATTATGATCAAAAATAAATAAATAAATAAATAAAATAATAATAATAATAATAATAATAATTATTATTATTATTATTATTATTATTATTATTATTATTATTATTATTATTATTATTATTATTATTAGAGAAAATTCTTGGTCCAGTGTTCCAAAATTAACTTTTTAATTTTCTATTTGGAGCTTGATACCACAGCCTTAAGAACTTCTTTTTTTCCTGCTATAAAGTGGTTAAATTATACACAGCTAAATTTGACATTTTTCCCGGTAAAATGTTCAGCATTTACTATTTCCACACTTAAATGATTCCTCACATTATTTCACAAGATATTCATGATACTGAATACACTCTTCACAAAAGAATTGCTTGTAGGAAAAGCAAACACGTGTTCAACTACCATTTTTATTTGTGGAGATTTCTCTCGGGCATCCTTATCTTGAAAATATTTACACTATTTTATAAAACTTGTCAAATGTGCATCTTTCACAAAGGTATAATAAGCATAGTTCATCATAGAGTATACTAGCCTTAGGTTTTGTCTAATACCTAAATTTATTTCACTTTCGGTGTACAATCATAAAGTATTTAGGCTGAAGAATACTTTAAAATTCCCATATTATCTTTAGCTGCTCTGAATTAAGGATTAAAATGTCCCAAGAAATAGAGAAAAATCCCTTTCAGCCTATATGATGTTAATAAAATTACCGGGCACAAGTTGGACCGGTAAGGGGGTTGATACAGGCCACCGGTCTTACGTTGAGATCTGCTAAAATTTCGGCTGTGTCGGTGAAATGCTGGCTAACTGGCAACCCTACTTCTAATGCCTATATAGAGATGGTTTTCTTTCATATGACTTTAAAGTGGAGTAGTAGAATTAAATGGTGCGTTCATTTTACATAAACAGTAATGTAACTTGTTCAGAATTTCTACATAGCCTATGTTAAAAAATGAGAAACAAATATTGGAAACTTCGAAGAGCAACAAAAAGTATAAATGGATCTTAAATGAATGTAATATTAATATATATCAAATTTCATTGCACTACGTGCTGTCTTCAGAATTATTTTGGAGTATACTATATGATTTGTATTTCAATTCTTCATTGTGTTACTAACAAGCAATGCTAGGTTAGTTGGATTAGTCTGTGTACATTATTACCTACATCAAGTTTTACGGTATTAAGTCAAATCAGCAATGTTACGTCTTGTGAGAAACTCTAGGCTTAGAGAGTGGAAGTGAAATAATCTTACAGATTGAAAGGGACGATATGCTACTCCGAAATGAATATAAAACCTATATTACGTTTTGTGATTAAATGCACGGTTAATTAGAAAATGAAGTTTGAAGTTTCAGCAGTTCGGCAACATCACCGCTAACACACTCTTCTCGTGATACAGGCATAAGAGGTCAACGAACTCTGTGTGTTTCGCTAGATGAGCTATTCTCTGGCGCTGTGTTGGAACCAACTCGTACCTGCAGTGGCTTGAATTTAGAGCTTTTTAAAATTAAATTTATACGAAAACCGTCCACACTATTGAAATACGCCAGAGGCATAAATTATAATTTATTGGTGTTTTCTATTGATATGGACAAAAATCACGATCATACTCGCAATAGTTACCGAATAAGAGGTTCTTAAACATTTGGGGGAAAAAAAAAAAACATTTTTTTTTTCTGAAAAAACTATTAATTAACTTTCCACCAATATGGCATTATTATTTTTTTTTCTTATATACAACATGAGCTATTTAGTTAGAAATCTGCAAGGCTATTTCACTTCCACCCTATATATTAGAAAAAACTTGGAACTTATGGGTAAAGAATTCCCAAATTTTGTTCCTAATTCTAAAAATGAAAGGTGGCAATCCTTTGTATAGTGGGAAGTAGCGCATTCTTCTGACTTCAAGAAATCGCCTTGTTTACTCCTACGAGGAAGGTCATCTAAGGGCAGTGAGCACAGTATTTTTCATCTTTCTTTTTCTTTCCTTTACGTTGACTCACATGACACAGAGTCTAGTGACAATCAGAAATGAAATTCCAGCCATTCACGTCCTGGCCTATCCTGCGCCCTATCAGGCATTGCAAGGTTTCGAAGTTTGGTCGAGATTCAGGAAGCTTAGATTGTTGTTATTATGGCATAACAGACACAAAACAGGGTTTCAAACACTTTTACTACTCCCATAACAACAAGCAAGTATGTATAACGTGTTCCAGTTTGTAGGTTATTGTTATTAGCCATTCTCGATGTCAGACCACATTATGTGTGGTAGTTATGACACACGATAATTCTCGGTAGTGCAAGATGCCCTAACTTGTCTGGTGTAATTTTGGTTGTAAAAATTTAACTTTTCAAATAGGCCTAAGTGTGTTGAATTAAGTCGATATTAAATATTAAAATTAATATTATGTTTTATTTAACGACGCTCGCAACTGCAGAGGTTATATCAGCGTCGCCAGATGTGCCGGAATTTTGTCCCGCAGGAGTTCTTTTACATGCCAGTAAATCTACTGACATGAGCCTGTCGCATTTAAGCACACTTAAATGCCATCGACCTCGCCCGGGGTCGAACCCGCAACCTTGGGCATAGAAGGCCAGCGCTATACCAACTCGCCAACCAGGTCGACTCGATATTAAATGAGCCAAGGAAAGTAGCCCTCCAATATTGAATATTACAACTGACGACATATCCATCCTTTTAACATGCGTGTACTTTTCGCTGTGATCTATATTATTCAATAACGAAAGATGTAAATAGTTTCCAATATATTAACATAGGTCATACTGCCTTTCAGTGAATAACCAGGAATCAGTATTGTTAAGAACAGCATTTCGGTCCATCGCTGTGGAGTAACGGTTAGCATGTCTGATTGTGGAACGAGCGGGCCCTGGTTCAAATCCCGGTTGGAAAAAGTTACCTGGTTGAGGTTTTCTTCCGAGGGTTTCCCTCAACCCATTAAGAGCAAATGCTGGATAACTTTCGGCGCTGGACCCTGGATCCATTGCGCTCGCATTATCATCTCCATTTCACTCAGACGATAGATAACCATCTCAGTTGATAAAATCGTTGTAAAATATACTAATTATAAAGAAAATAACAAGAACATATCAGCTGTTTTCACTCTTCATAGCTAGTGTAAGGTTAACACATCCCAACCGTAAGGCGAATGTCGGGTAATCTATGGTGAATTCTCGGCCTCATCTTGCCAAGCACCATCTTGCTATCACCAATCCCATCGACGCTAAATAACCTAGTAGTTGATACGGCGTCGTTAAATAAACAACTAAAAAAAATTCAAGTCTCTGAACCGTATTATATCATTAAGGGGATTGCCACTACACCACAGAATTTGATGATGGCGTCTAGTCTAGCTTTTCCACAGAAGATCTTGTTTATAGCGCCTAATTAGGTCTATTTGTTGAATTTTTGCAAGTATGTCCTCATCATCCAAATGACAAAAATTGTTTACTCGCTCTAATATAAAATTCTGTATTATTATTATTATTATTATTATTATTATTATTATTATTATTAGTAGTAGTAGTAGTAGTAGTAGTAGTAGTAGTAGTAGTAGTAGTAGTAGTAGTAGTAGTGGTATTACATACCTTACTCTATTGAGAATTTCGCAACGAAACATTACTTTACTACTTTGCATATCATGACTATATTAAATTAAGTTATAGGCTACTGTATTTTCCTTTGTAATTTCATCTAAACAGCACAATTACAGTTGCAGATTACAATTACCATATTATCAGCAAATAAAATACAGCTCACAGAAAATTACTTAGTAGCTACATATATTTTTGAAATAAGTTAGGTCTACTTCTTTCATGTAGAACCTACTACAGGACGAAGATGTAATGCCGTGAAAAAGAAGAAGAAGAAGAAGAAGAAGAAGAAGAAGATTGCAAATACTGAAGTTTTGGAACAAGGAATTATTAATACGTTTTTCCCTCATAAACTTTCAATTTTACATATAGCAACAGAGGCTGATATAAGTGTCAAGTTTGGTTTTTATGGGTTATTTATTGTGTGATTAATAATTCGGGCCTGCATTTTCTAACTCGCCCTCTACCTGTATCTTTACAAGAAGCATTACAAGCATACATCATTCTTCTGTAGCCATCGCACTTTGGAAGGTTGTTGTGGTAAATTGGGACATACTCTTTTTATAATGTGCAGGTTCATTACAGAGGCGTCAGCGGCAACTATAATTCAAACGCATAAGAAATTCTGCGAGTTCAACGAACGCGGAGGAGGTGAATTGAGAGCACAAAGTGTGCATCGAATGATTTCAGCTATTTAGCCCCAGAATATTTTCGTGCACTTCATTCATTCATGTTGTGAATTATGATGAGAAACTATTATATTAAATAACAAGTAATAGTATAAAACCAGAAAGCTTACAGTTCCACTTTGTTTGGTTTCCAAAATAAGAGAGACATTTACGTTTTTCTCTTTCTTTTTCTGTGGATTGAATTTGTTAGGCGATGGCATTCTTATTAGGGTTGTAACTGAGTGAAATGAATAGCTATGAAAAATTTACAGCACCTACAGAAAATCTACTTCACAGTCACTTAGTTTACTCCAAATTATTATCATTTTGACTTGCACCCTGGCCTTTGGTTTAAAAGTTTTGAAATATAATTGTTTTGCAATGACGTGTTCCCCATTTAACTTTCACATTTTTATTCAATTTCTATGCTACTTTGAGGTCTTTGATGGAAGAAAACTATACATATATGAGCCATATTAGTAACATCTCTATATTCTATTCATTTTTGTTGAAAATGTAAAATACTTATTAAATGTTTCTTATTGTGGTAAACACAGTACTTTTCAGAATAAATATATGTAACTTTTCGAAAGGAATACCCATTATTTAGATTTCCATCACAACAATCACCATCATGCACATCATCACCATCATCATTTAAAAATCGTTACTTTACTTTGCCTTTCTTATATTAAGTATAAAAGTAAGCTTTTGCTTGATCATTCTACTTCTTTTTCATCTTCTCCACCATCTTCATCATTTTCTGTAATCATAGTTTCCTACTCCCTTCACTTTTTTGCACTATTACTAAAAACACTGGGAAGCGTGGTAGTGTCGAGGTTAAGACATTACACTATAACCCGGAATATCGTGGGTTCGATTCCCGTTGGAGTGATGGATTTTTGTTGTATATCTAATCTCTCCGGCATCACTATGACACCGGGGTGAACCGGCCTCTAAAGCTACTTGTACAAAATCAGATTTTTCTTCCAATTCAATATTCTACAAGAAACTTTGTCAAAGGTTGTCAAAGATTTATCGGTATTGAAAAAGATTTGTCAAAGATTGTTTCATATTCCTAACCATTTGACAAGATTTTAAAACATGTACTTCACTTTTACATAACCTATATAACCTACCTACCAAATATTAAAATGTAAATATGTAAATCCTTTGGAGAGTAATTAGGCTAGGCTGTACAAATCAATATTGCGAAGAAAATTGCGATTTCATATTGTTTTAAAGCAAAATATGCTCATACGGCTATTCCTGATTTTTTATGTTTTGTATAATTAATTTAGTATAAATAATATCAAAATTAGTATTTGCCTAAGTTACAGTTTAGAAACTTCTTCATTATAAAATACGTTTATTGGTACTTCATTCGAGATACTACCTATTGTGCAGTTTCAACATACACATCATTTTTCTTTATTTAATTGTGATATTACAATGAATCCACGGAGTACCTACAGGCATATAATTCGCAAACAAGTTTTGTCGGCCAGAACGCCATGTTTTTGTGGTTCTTGGCATCATAATACTTTCGAATACAATTGGTCTGTTCCTTAAAATAATCGTCAAGTCTTCGGATAATTAGAATATGCTCTTACTTACTTTCAAGACAATCATAGGTTTATTTTTAAACTATTGCGATTTGGCAATAAAACTTACGAAGTATTGGCAAGTCTTGAAAAGCCTTGTAAAGCGTTGAATTTATCTAAAATTTGATCGTGTGCAAGCAGTTCAACAGAAATGAGTGCCAGAATGTTTTCTTGGGAACAAAGTCGTTTCGTACATATTACTGACACTGCTACTCAGTGAATGATGTCTCGTGAGTTGGCAGCCATAACATCCCCTCACACTATAGGCCCTTTGGGACCTGTAATATATTATCTTTACCCTTTTTTACGTGAAGTATAAATTCTATTATTTCATAAATAGGCCTATCATAGAACAGTAATCCTACAAACCATCAGCTTGACAGGAGATTGGGAATTATTAACGCTCAACTACTCTTTGTCCCCATATTTTATTTTCAATAACTGTTCACTAGTGTTGAAATTTAAACAATTATATTTGCTGTACAATCTCAAATAATTGGCCATTTCATTTGACTTGAAAAAACCGGAATATCCAAGAGTCCTAGCCAAACCTGGCGGAAACAAAGCGACACGACTCTGAATACTGGAACTATTCTGGCCAAATCGGGACATCTGGTTACTTAGGCTAGACTCTCCTTTAGACTTTCTTGTATATTGAAGGCTATGGCTATTCGATAGCAGATACAGAATAAAATCGCAGCTGTCTTCAAAATACCAATCGTTAAAGAGAGCAGAAATTCAATAATATAAAGCTTTATCAGCAACTTTCTCTACTGGACGTCTTAACACGAAAACTAAGTGTCTGAGATTTAGTGTCAGACATTTACTATCCCGGTAAGATTAAGCTTTAATTGATTAATCATGTGCAAAGCAGATGTAATCGTAGAAAACACACTATGCATTCATCAAATAAAAATGTCCCAGAAGGCTATTTTTTCTCAAAACTGACGTCTTTCGATAAATGGAAGAAAACAATGGCGATAGAGAGATCCTTGTACGTACTGTACACAGTCATCTTCTTTCTTCGTAGATAGTTACATTCGATAAAAATTCTGCGGTGACCGGTGTGACCTGGTTTGATCTTGAATGAGAAAATTCTGTCAACGATATTCCTACAAGAACCTGGTTGTAAATCATGCGGTTGAATATTTCCATATTGCAACAGTCTCTGGACAAATAGAATTAACATAATAGAATATTCTATATCTAACGTCCTCGTTGAATAATAGAATTCAGAGGCGGGGATAATAGGACCGAAATATTTGAGGTGAAATCTTAACCATAGCACTTTTATCACAACAAATCTCCCGAGGGTCCACTCTGCTGTCTATTGGAGACCTTAAGTTGACTGACAGGTAAGGCTGAGATAGTGTGAGATCCATATAGATCTCCTGTCACATGCTGCAGGTAAGATTGCTGTTTTCCTGTTTTCCGGAATGGTGCATTAATGAGAGCTGAGCTACCTGGATAAGTATCACTGTCTTTCACATCCATAAGGAAGTACGATTTTTTTGAAGGAGTTCGATGCGCAAAATAACAAGAAATTGACATCAGAATTAAATTTTTGTGTATTCCACCGTGCCCTTGAACTTGACATTTCCAACGTTTCGGATCTACTTACAAGTTCCATCATCAGGGCAGATAGGTATGACTCAGAGAGGTCGCCTACTAGTACTGTGTTGTGTTCGTTACGCCAGGCTAATCCGAAAGATTGAGCCTTGGTGGAATACCCAAAAACCTAATTCTGATCACAGTCACCGTGAAAGTCTGAAAACTCATAAAATTGGCTAGGTATATGTTATCATCTGTTATTCTGCTTGTAAATAGTTACAGCGTCTCAAGGGTATTATTATTATTAGGACATTAGTAGGGACACTATTCAAAATTGTCTTCATTTAAGTGTTGAAGCAAAAGTTAATGTCGAAAATTCTGTCAAACTTTAATATGTAGGCTTACATTTAGCGTTTAATTTATTCATCATCATCAGTATCATTATCATCATCATCATCCATCATTATCATCAAAATTGCCTTTATTTAAATGTTGAATCA
The DNA here is from genome assembly GCF_040183065.1 of Periplaneta americana. NCBI lineage: Eukaryota > Metazoa > Arthropoda > Insecta > Blattodea > Blattidae > Periplaneta > Periplaneta americana. The sequence goes on from NC_091125.1 coordinate 24,092,699, forward strand.
AAAGTTAATTTCGAAAATTCCGTCAAACTTTAATGTGTACGTGTATCATCATCACCATCATCATCACCAGTATCACCATCACTACCAAGACCAACACCAACACCACTGCCAAATTCGCCACCACATCCATCACCAACATGATAATTATTGGAATCTATTGTATTGGACACTTTAATCCTTACCCTTTCCAATTTTATACTGAGTTATCATCAAATACAAAGAATCAGGAACAGCTGTATTAGCAAAGCTCGTATTCGGGTGTAGCTCCAGCTACATACAAGACATACAAAAGTTAATACACAGAAATGTAAAAATAAAAAATAAGAACACAAAATATTTTATACATAGAATAAATTTAGATGTAATTTATAAGGAAATGTTTAATTTCTTTATTGAACATAATAACGGGAAAAAATGTTGAAAATTCAGGGTGTATTTTGATTAATGGAGTTACAGGCATATAATCTTGATTCTAGATTAATACTGTGTTTAAATCTGTTGTTATGAAAAATTGTTGACCTCTTAATGGCAAATTAATGTTCCGCCTAGTATTGTTAACGTAAGTAAATGGTACTTATGATCTTTACAATTTTTGTGATAATACTTCAATAATGTAGATTTGTATACTAATTATTCAATCTTGCAGGGCATGTAGCACGTATGGGTGAATCCAGAAATACATATAGAATGTTAGTTGGAAGACCGGAGGGAATAAGATCTTCGGGGAGGCCGAGACGTAGATGAGAGGATAATATTAAAATGGATTTGAGGGAGGTGGGATATGATGATAGGGACTGGATTAATCTTGCTCAGGATAGGAACCGATAGCGGCAATGAACCTCCGGGTTCCTTAAAAGCCATAAGTAAGTAAATAAGTAAGAAAATTGTTCAATCTTATAGAGCAGTGATAATCAACTCAACTGCTCTTACGAAACATTGTGTGCATTCACGTATACCCATGAGCAAAAAAGAGCATTGCAAGCATTGGGACAATCTACTTTCGCATAGTGCTCGTGTGTAGCGAAACTGGCGTGATGAATATATTGCAGGTGGGCTAGGAGGTCTGTGCCTTATATCGATGTAGATTTTATTACTCTGACACTGAAAATCAGAGAAGAGAAAACGATTATGGATAAAAAAAAATACTGGAATCTAAATATTCCATTTTTTAAAGTTCAAGTGGAGGTTCAAACCAGGTAACCTCCCCTTTGCTCACGCCCCTGATCACCACCATCATCGCATTATTATTATCATTATAATAACGATACAACAGTGCAGTGGGTCAGTTGGTCGAGTTTGAGTAGGTAGTGGTCCTATGAGTTTAGTTCTAAACAAAGTAGCTACGACGCATACACAAAGAGTTTCTATGCAGACAGGTTACACTCCAACCTCTGCCTAACAGAATGTGTTGTCGGGCGGCGAGCGGTAATACGTCGATGTACGAACAGGTCCGTGCACGCTTCCCTACGCAGACCAGTCTTACTCCACCCCTTCTCGCTTAGTTTCCTCGGGACAAGTGCTTCGCACTACCGTCATTAAGCCGACGGAACAATACTGCTTGGGACCGGTCTGTGTATCCGTAGGTTTGTTTATACTATCAATTCAAATGAACCATTACTACTTTTTCATCATGTATACTGTACGATCTAATATAACGTCTTTAAAGAGTTTCTACATTTCTATGAAAGTACACTAAAATCCGGCCACCATTACTAAGTTATATTGTCTGAAACTATACTAGTAATTTATAAATTAAAATATATGCATTTGAGTAAAACCGTTGAAGGAAAAGACTTCGAAATGGAAGTACGTCACATTTAAGGTAGGCCTACATTACCTTTTGAAATATACTTTAACACTGTGAAGTTTTAAAGTGTTTAGGTTTTAAACTTATGTCATATTTTAAATTGATATCGTTGTAAAGTGAATAAAAATAAAGAAAAATTAAATTTACTATATTAGGTATATGTGAAGTATGATCAACATGTATTATTATTATTATTATTATTATTATTATTATTATTATTATTGTCTACAGTAAGCCCATACAACACAAAATGAGTTATCCAATTGATTTCACAGTATAGAAGGAGAGAATTATCCTTCTGTACTGCAACCATCTGAGAAAAAGTACCGGTAGGTCTAATTACCATATTAGTAAATTTTTAACTTTACATTTCAGCAATATAACGATAAAGATGTCCACACACACATTTACCCTTCGCGGACTTTTCTTGCTTTAATTTGGGCTTTAACCTGAGTTTTTATATTCCAGTAGAGTAGATTATGAAATCTACTTGAATTGTTTCAATTATTTTGTAATATTCAGTCTACATATTTTGAGTGTAATAACAGTGGTACAAAAGAACGGACAGGAGAGGAACAAAGACATAACAATTTGGTCTTATTGTGATCAGTGGCACGAAGTACAAGATAACCAATTAATATCTGCTCACAGTTAGATGTCTTTTGTGCAGGTGGAGTTTTGTTGCGAGTGCCGACTTAAAAACCGTAACATTGCAATAAAGGATAGTTTTAAGCATGAACAGAACTCCGATTTCGTAACGGGATTCTGTCTTTAGCCGATCACAAGACATCCTACAAGTGGTACCACGTACGAGGTCATTTCAGCGACCTGACGTTGCAGACTATCCATTGCATGTTTTTGTTGTCCGCCCAATCTTGCCTCATTGGAAATTATTAGTAACGTTACATGGCGAAGCCCCTATAGTAGTTACACATGAGCATTGAAAACCAGTGGGTTGGACTAATCACATTTCCGTGCGTAGAATTTCATGTCTCCACGTTTCTCCTAGCAAAGAAAACCTGAGGTCGGTTGTAATGCTAGGTTTCATGCCGTACAGAGCATGTCCATTACAGTACATGGCTTGACATACCTTAAAATGTCAAAGAAAAGTTTCTTTTTTCTCTTCTGGAGAGAACATTATTACATGGTAGTTCGACATACAGTAAGTGATTTTTTTTCAGACTCAGACATTCCGTGCTTTGAGTCAGTTCTCAATAACTGAAAAGCGAATTCTCAAAAGTATTGTTTCCAAATGTCAACGATGTCTGCGAACAGAAAAAACAAAGATAAAACGATGTAGATATGAAGACCAAATGGACATGGAAGTGCAGTTCCTTGTTTTCGATAACTTCGGCATTAGACGAATGAGAGTCGACTTACCCTAGGCACTCATCCGAAAATAACCTGAATATTAATAGATACTGTATATGAAATAAATAAATAAATAGATAAATAGATAAAGTAGATGGATGGATGGATCGATAGATGGATGGATGGATGGATGGATGGATGGATGGATGGATGGAAGGAAGGAAGGAAGGTTGGATGGATGGAAGGAAGGTTGGATGGATGGATGGGTAGATGGATGGATGGTTGGATGGATGGATGGATGGATGGATGGATGGATGCATGGTAGACCTATAGATAAATTTGTAGGTAAATTTGAAAATAAATTTGTGGAGAGGAGTGGAAAACATCAAAGACGCCTTGTTTTTCTTGATCAAAAAAAGAGTATGGCGCTATAGGTGCATGGATCCGTTTCGGTCCGTCTATCCAAAAATTAAACGAAGCCAATATCCGGGATTACAGTATACTTACAGTCTGATTTTCAAACTCTGTTAAATTTATAAAATTATTCGGCTATCAATAATTTGATTAATATATTCGAATAACAAAAATATTCAGACCAGTTAAATAGAAAGCTAAGCGCTAAGAATCATACTACTAACTCTATATTGTGATGTTATAAAATACATTTTTATAGTTTTTATGGAAATAAATATTTTCAGTATCCTTGACGATAAAAAGTAGGTTACCTTCTTATACGCTCTGTGAGGCAACAAAACAAAGGGACAATTTCAAATACATAGTGTGTATTCAAGGTATGTGAATGTAATTATTGTTCACGTGAAATAGCTCATCATGTGAACCACACCAACCGAGCTTCCCCTCCTGTAGGAGGCCCTAGCCCTTCATGGGACACAGTGGCTTCATTCATAGTGTGTATTATAAATAGTAAGTAGGGGGCTGCAGTCAGGAAGTCAAAAGGAGAATAGCAATGACAAAGGAATCTTTTAACAGAAAAAGGCAAAACTTCTGCGGACCTCTGAAAAAAAGGACTAAGGAAGAGACTTGTGAAGTGCTGTGTGTGGAGTGTGGTATTATATGGGGTAGAAACATGGACATTAAAACGAAGTGAAGGGAAATGACTAGAGACATTTGAAATGTGAGTATGGAGAAGAATGGGGCTTGTGAAATGGGCAGACAGTATAAAAAATGAAGCTGTGCTAGAAAGAATGTGTGAAGAAGGAATAATGCTGAAATTCATCAAGATGCGGAAATAAATAGTTTGAGTCGCTGGTTAAGAAGGAACTGTCTACTGAAGAATGTAGTGGAAGGAATGGTGAACGGGAAATAAGTTCGGGGCAGGAGAAGATACTTGATAAAATACAACATTAAGATCGTATGCAAAGACTAATTGGAAGGCTGAAAAGAGAAAAGATTGGAGAATGCTGGGTTTGCAGTGAAAGACCTGTCATTGGGCACAAAACTATGAATGACTGAAATTGATGAATATATGCTCTCTGTCTGTCCGTCTAATATTTAATCGCTTACCTTCAATTTTTAGACGACTTTCATTCACACTCAATATGCATGAGCCAATTCATAGTGGGGTAATGTATACGTTAATAGCAATGTAATAAAAGCAACGGAATTTACAGATACAAGATAATTAGGCGAGAGCCTCTTTCACTGGAATAAGGTGAATTACAAATACAAAATAACGGTACAGTAAATTTAAAATACGTTAAATCAAGATTAGATAAAAAGTAACACTTTTACAGTGCATGAAAAACAGATCCAATAATACATAACAAATTATACTTTAAAGAAGTTAGTGTGAGAATAATACTTATTAACTACAATGACAGAGGAAAATCGGAAAAAATTGTTTAAATGACAACATCACGGATTTTAAAAAGAAATTACTTTAATGTAGGCCTAAATCATTTAGGAAATGTTATAAATTCCATAGGTGATGTTTGACTCGTGCCACATATAGCAGAATGAATAAGTATCATGGCTATTATGAGTATTAAGGTAATTTCTTCAATTGCTGATACCGTATGGATTAAGCGTGGAGAGTTGAAGTTCTTGCTTATTTAGATCAGAGCTATTAGCATAGTGAAACCCCCAAATTTGACATGGGTAAGAAATGACAAATTTTGTTTGGAACTCTCTATCAGACATTGGAATCTTTTATATACTGGTACCATAAATCTAGGACACAAGACACTCCTCTTTATTTTCCTTCCCAAAGAAAGCCATGTTTAAGGATTTCATTGCTTTCGGCGGGTTTGAAATCGAGAACCTCGGATCCAGTGCAAGCATAGTAACTTCCAGACCACCGAAACGATACTGAAATTTTCATTAGGGGAAATATTGTGGAGATTTTCGTCAAAGGTACATGTTCCCAGAATTCCAAACATCGTAAAAGGAGTTGTAGACACGTGTTATGTCTATCTGTGCACAGACTTCTTCTAACTAATGGTCGGATTCGGTATTTATATTTTGTTCAGTATATTTTATTCAGAAGTGATGCACATGAAATAGGCCTACAAGAATTGTATTAAAAAATTTGCAGAACTTATTTGAAACTAATTTAGTGAAGAACTGTTTTCAGAACATGAGAGGGGTGATAGTAGGAGGGAGAAGAATAAAGTACATGAGATTTGCTGATGATCTGGAGTTGTTAGCAAAAAAGGGGATACAACTTGGGATATGCTACTGAAGCTAAATGACAGCTGTGAGCGGTATGAGATGAAGATAAAATAATGCAAACAAGACGAAGACCATAGTAATAGAAAGAAAAATAAAGACGGTAAAATGTGTGAATTCGAAATGAGTAAGTAGAACAAATGGACAGCTTCAAGTACTTCGGGTGTACTATAAGTAATAAGATGAACTGGTCCGAGGAAGTCAAAAACAATGACAAAGGAAGCTTTTGATAGGAAAAGGAACATTTTCTGCGAACCTGTGTAAAAATAACTAAGGAAGAGACTGGTTAAGTGCCTCGTGTGGAGTGTTGCATGGAGAAAGTTACACAACGAAGAACTGCACGCCTTGTATTCTTCACCTGACGTAATTAGGAACATTAAATCCAGATTTTTGAGATAGGCAGAGCATGTAGCATGTAGGGGCGAGCAGAAATGCATATAGAATGTTAGTCGGGAGGCCTGAGGGAAAGAGACCTTTGGGGAGGCCGAGACGTAGATGGGAGAATAATATTAAAATAGATTTGAGAGAGGTGGGATAAGATGATAGAGACTAGATTAATCTTGCACAGGATAGGGACCGATATTGAGCTTATGTGAGGGCGATAATGAACCTTTGAGTTCCTTAAAAGCCATAAGTATGCGAAGACTAAGAGGAAGGCGAAATATAGGTAAGATTTTAGGGTGCTGGGTTTGTAGTGAAAGACCTGCCTTTGGGTAGAAAACGGTGTATGAATTAATTATTTTGAATCTAAAACAGAGAATAATACCGGTATTGAATTCAAAATCTATTCTAACGAATTCGTTTATTGTTTCTTTTTCTTTTCCTTTCCCCCTTAAGATAACGATATGAGCTCCGCATCGGATGCAAATGTTTCGGACAAATTGTTATAAATAGGGAATTAGTACTTTTCGTTGCTATTTATTTTAAGGTTCATTGGTAACCAGATATGAAAACCCTGAGACATCATTTTTAATGTAAATTTTCACTTGATTTTAAAAGTATCTGTTACACTCGGTGAATTTTTGAAATACATAGGGGTTGCGTAGATAAGGTTTAGAAAGATAAGAAAGGGAGTTGTTATATTATTATCATTATAATCAGTGCTTTTTTCTCTGGTGGAACGCGCCGGAACTCGGCACCTTTTTGTTGTATTTTTCATCATGAAAACAAGAAATGTGTTAATAAATACTTTTTCTTAGAACTCAACTTAGGGCTTGAAAATCTTGAAGTTTGGCGAAAATGAGGTTACAAATGACAAACTCCCGTGCACTGGAGAGTAACCATTTCCCAGTAATTATAAAATATTGTGTTCTGCATAGAATTCCTCTTCCTTTTCCTCCAGAAGAAAGACATTGATTACAATACAACATAAAATACTTTTGATATAAATACCTGTTCTCGTTTTATGTCATTTTCTAAAAATTGATTACATAAATCTATTTAAACCTTGCAATTTACAAATTAAGTCAAATTAATGTCTTAATTATAGAGAATGTTTTTATATGGGAATGAAAGTTCATTTTCTAATTTAGATCTGTATTAAATATTATTAAATACAATTTTAATATTAATGGAAGATACACAACATTTTATTCCTTAATGCAAGGTCTTCATCGTGAAAGGCATTTACCAAACATCATGTAAGAATCGTTACAATTATGTTCCTGTATCTGAGTGTCTTTGGACGGCTAATGAGTAATGTCAAATAAATGTCCGAAACGTGATTTGCTTTTTCGCCACATCAGTCATTACTATTCTTAACAATCTTCACATAGTTCGTTTACAGTAATAACATTTGTAGAATAAAATATCACAGGCAATAATATTATTCGTTTAAAAGTTATAATAGGTACATTAACAAATATGATTCAATTCGATTTTCAAACAATATTACGGAAAATAAAAAGTTAAGTTCTAAGTTATTAACATTCTATTTTATTTAATCGATTGTTCGTAGAAATTAGTAGAAGTGAGCATTCATTTATCATTTCTTGAGAGTTTGGTTAAAAGGTTGGCTGGCAAGAGGTGATATGTAATTCTGCTTTTTATTACACTATTAGAGTATTATTTTACTTAACATTGTGTGATTTATTTATGTGAAATTTTAAGTATAAACTGTGACAGAAAGGCTGTCTGACTTCATGTTCATGGCTTCGAAACATTTATACAAGCTTTTATTTACCTTCAGCGAGTTGAATACTCCTGCTGCAGTTCACTTCTGTCACAACACTAGTCTCCTATTGGTGACTTTAGTCTCGTCACGCAGGAAACAAAAAATAGTTCACTGGATTATGATTGGTTACCACATAGTCGGCATGCTATGAGTATGTAAACACAGCGTTTTTCATATAACGGAATCTTGTGTTTCTCTTTTATTCTCGTTGTATTTACCAATATTTAAAGATATATTTGTCGTAAACAAGCTCGTTGTGGTATTATTAATAAACCTGTGCGTGTAGTTTCTGTAATATTCCTATATTTGAAATACTTTTGCATGTTTTAATAACGGACGTAGACGAAAAGAATGGTGTGTTGAATTGAAGCAGAGCTGACAGACAGGAGTCTGAAGGTAACACTGAATTATGCTACTATTCTAAAGTCTTATTTATGTTTTTTGATGTAATGTTTAGAACTGTTCTTGAAATATTCTTTTTCTGTTCATGTCTGGATAAAGTTCTCCATAATGTAATAATGTGATGTTATATATTTGTGTACGGTACGTATAATTTCAAACAATACTAAAACAGAAAAAGCTTAATATAATGAGCAAATAGGCCTATTATCGACTTTTATTGGCTTATTTTCGTAATTATTTACTTGAACGACACTGTGGGTTTACCGTATTTTGCACATACTGTAATAGTGGTAGCATCTGTTTGTGGGTTTACCCTCTGTCGGCGTGTAATTCCGTAAATATTCCCAGTTAAAGGTTAGGTTGGGTTAACTAGGAGTTATTGTTTAGTTAACTGTCCGAAGACAGGTTTAGATCCCACAAGTGACACCAACAAGGCATCACTCATAAGGCAACTAGGCCAAGAGATAATGGGGTAAGGTGACCAGTTCATTTTCCCCTCCATTGCACACATTGCTGACTAGTAACATATTACACTAATCAGATTTATGATGCATACAAACTTCTTCATCTGACACATATCGTCAAGTGAGATGTACTGCCTGATAATAGATGTACTGTACATATCAGCCAGAACCTTAATCAGAGATAAATTGAGGGGATAGCTAAGTTATATTATGAGACCGAGAATGTGACAAGGTTAGATTGGGTTAGATGTAAGTGGCATGAGGTCTATGAATGTGACAAGGTTAGAGTGGGTTAGGTGAGTGAATATGTAAGCAATATGAGGCCCAGGAACGCGACAGGGTTACAAGCTTAAAAAACACTTCTTACCAGCGATACATACCGTTGATGTTAGAGATTATTTATTGAAATATATGTCTGAGATTTTATCTCCTTTTTAGATGGAGAAAAAGGTGACAATCTATTTTAAAGCAATAAATAAATTTTCTTATTTCTCTTTAGCGTTTGTATCGCTGTCTGCTCTTTAAGCGATCTGTATCATGATTTACTCTTTCAGGGTATATGGAAAGGTTATGAAATTGAGAACATTAGAAAGTAAAAAATGTTTTCAGCTTGAAGTACGGAAACGACGATTATTGTAATTACTGGTGCTGTGTGAAATGTCAATTTATTTTTTCTGCAGTTATTCCGAATGGCAGGTATTCAGACATGTAATTTCTACTTAGTGTAAAAATGTTTCTGCACAAGCTGGAATAAACAACTTCAACTCGTTTGACTCAATTTTGATAGAAATTTGGAAGAATAATTTATGTGAGAGACGTTCAATCTGGAGTAAAATCCACATAATTATCGGATTTAGCAGAATATATTCTACATGTCACAAATTTTGATAGTTGTGTAGGGTCTCCCTTGGCGGTGGAGTCTTAAGCAGGACGTCGAAATACAAATAGATACGTCACTTTTATTGCACGAAATACAATATATTATAAAGACTATATAAACGATTCTATTGAGGAAGAAAGCGTGAAAACTACTAGAAAGTGGAAATATTTACAATAAAACAGCTTCTGTAGCCACTTTGGTTTTACACTGCAACCATTATGGTGGATAGTGGGCCTATAGCTTATGGTTTCAACGCCATCTATTGTCGTAACGTAAGATTATAGGTACAAATTACAGAAGTATAGGTCATTCGTTATCTCGTGAAACCAAATGTTTGCGTGTGCCGTAGCTTACAGTAAGAACATGTGGTGGGGGTAATTGAGCTAGTTTGCTGCAAATAGAAGCGTAGCGAAGGAGGGAAGCTTCTCAGTTCACCTTCTTCGCCTGACGCGCAAGTAGGTTTCACGAGATACCGAATGGCCAATACAAGGTAGCCTATTTATTCAAAGCGAGTATTCGTAAGGTCGAGTGTCATTGACACGATCGGTTTGGTTGGTTTAGGCTTTTGGTATGCCTTGCATACAAAGGTATAGGTAAACCCCTTCACATGACATGAAGGTACTTGGAGGTAGAAACTCAATTTGATAGAAGACTGAGTGAACCTTAGTGTCGTTTTGGAAGTTTGGCAACGATAAAATCCCGTCACCACTCGGGACCGAATCCCGGATCTTCTAGTCCGTTGCAAGATGCTCTACCAACTGAGCTACCCGGTCGCCTTTGCTTTGCATATAACCCATTCTATTCCATCATGGAATTTTTACAGTTTAGAGATATTGTACTTAAGTTCTTTTAATGCTAATTTTAATTTTAATCTTAATTTTAATTTTAACTATTAATATGACTATTTTGTGTGTTATCTCTGTTATTTTTATGCCTGTGTGAATGATGTGATGACTTGGCTATCGAAATTGATTGCCGCTTAATGACAATAATAATATAATATAATATAATATAATATAATATAATATAATATAATATAATATAATATTAGTACATTATGCAACGAGCCTATAATGGTAGTAATTAAGACGCAAGTAAGTTTGTTTATGAAACGAGCGCAAGCGAGTTTCATAATTTTCATATGAGCGTCTTAATTACCATTATAGGCAAGTTTCATACGACTTTTTATGCTCGACCATATTTCTAACTTGAAAGTATTCAAAAGTATTCATATCATGGTTATGTGAGTAGCGAACTAACCTGAATTGTGAGATGTGCGCAGACGCGAAAGTGTTGATTTTTTCCGACTCGAATGTCATTGACCTTGATATAAGATGAACATTAGTCTTGATATAACCTGGAAATTGATTTAGAATTGAAAAACGAGATGACAAATTGAATTTATTTGAATATTATTTACAATTAACGCGCTAATTATTATAGTAACAGAACATAACCTTCTGCGACTTATTCTCCCTAGAATCCTACTAAGGATTCCCATGTAAATTAAAAAATGCAATTGTGAAACCTATTTTTAAAACAGGAGACAAAAGAAATATGAACAATTATAGACCAATATCATTACATTCATGAATTTCAAAATTACTAGAAAAATGTATTACAGTTCGATTAATGAATTATCTTGATAAACATAATATATTAAGTGATAATCAATTTGGTTTTCGAAAAAAACTTAGTACAGATAATGCAATATATCAAGTTACTAAAAAAAATGTTAGAGATTTTGATCAAGGTAACAAATGTATTGGTATTTTCCTGGACATAAGAAAAGCATTTGATACAGTGAAACATGATATCTTAATTGAGAAATTAAACTTATTGGGAATCAAAGGTAATGCTATAAACTTAATAAAATCGTATCTTAACGACAGAATTCAAATAACGAAAATTAACAATTATTCAAGTGAACCTTCAATTATTAATATAGGTTTTCCCCAAGGCACAGTTCTAGGTCCTATTCTATTTTTAATATATATTAATAACTTATTATAAAAAATTGACTTACAACAATACAATGGTGTTCACTATTCTTATACAGATGACACAGTTTTACTTTTTGGTGGAAAAACCTAGTATGATGCATATAATAATTCAAATAATGGACTTAAATTAATAAAAAATGGTTTGACATAAATTACCTTTCTATCAACGAAAATAAAACCATAATTATTCCATTCTCATTATCTGAAAAATGTAACAAACCTCCTACATCTATATTAAGTATTAAATTAAATAATTCTGATTATTGTCTTATACAGTGTAAATGTTCGATTATTAAAGAGTCCTCTGAAGTTAAGTATTTAGGCATAATTTTCGATAATCATTTAAAATGGAACCAACACATTAATTACCTTTGTAATAAATTGCGTAAAATAGTATATTCTTTTGTTTTATTGAGGAATTACTTGTCAATAAGTTTATTACGCACAATATATTTAACTTTATTTCAATCGGTAATTATGTATGGAATTATAGGATGGGGTAGCTCATTTAAATCCAATTTTAATCCACTTTATTTATTACAGAAGAAAATAATTAAAATATGTCTTCATAAACCCATTGATTTTCCATCTCAAAATTTGCTTTTAGACTTTAATGTACTTAACGTAAGACAAATTTATTATATTGTATTAATAAAATTCATACATAAAAATCGAAATAATTTTGAATTGTATTCTCATAGTTATGAAACAAAAGGTATGAATTCTTTAAGATTGTTTGAAACAAAATGCAACACTGTTACAGTATTTAATCATAGTAGTAATTTAGGCCCAAGAATATATAACAAATTTATATTTAAATATCTTAATCTTGTCAATTCTAATAGTTCTAGTATTAAATTTAAAAAGTTAGGTATGGATTTTATAAAAATTGAAAAATTGTAAATTTAAATTTATATACTATAATTGCATAGTAGACATAAGACAAATTGTATTGTATACTTATTAATTTCAATTCAGGAATCCGCCCCTAAGCACGAGTTCTTCTCTTTCAGGGGCGAGCTAAAGTTTTTTCTGTAGGCTATATATTATATGTTATGTTATAATTATTAGCAAAATAATAAATAAATAATAAATGAATTAACTAACTAACTAACCAACTAAAGAACGAACGAACGAAGAAACAAACGAAGAAACAAACAAATCACTATGATGTACAGTATAGAACAGTTTCTGCACAACATAAGAAGTAAATACCTTCATAAGGATAGATAGGAACTAATGTAATTTCTGTAGAAGGTTCGTAAATTCCAATTTGTAGGTCTGAATCGAACTTGTGTCCAGTATCATCGTAGGCGAAAGCACTATCACTGCGATCTGGTATACTATTTATAAACTTATGAAAAGCCCACTACCTAGTTTCTCAATGAGAAATTTTCTGAGAAGTCGATTAGGGGAATTGTTCATCCTCACATTAGATAAGAAGTAGTATTCTCTTGGTATGGTGTCAGCACTACGCCAAGTCTCTACCTATAGACTAGCTAAATCTCGAATGCAGAAGCTTCACCTCAACATAGCACGAAAATTTTAACTCGAGTGTTGAGTAAACATGACCAAACTTTTTATGATTATAACCATTACAGGAAAACATTACTTTCATAATAATTGTTTCGTCTGCAATCTTAAAATCGTCTTAAAGTTTTTAACGATTGGGACCGTGTCAATAAAAGTAGTACACATAAACAGCAAAAATCGATGTTTTATCGCTAACATTAAAATCGAGTTTAATAACGGTTGGGTTCAGCTAGAAACCGGTTTCAATATATCCATTATTATACTAAATTAAGTTTCAAGATTTTTGAAGTAGAATCATCTATTATTAAAGTATAGTGAGAACATAAAATTTGAATGTTTGTCTGAGCTGCTTTTGCTTCCCTAAGATATGGGAATTCTAATATTTCAATTGTTTATGATCCTTAGTTTGCATCATAATGTTATAAGAACACCAAGGAGTAAAAGGTGTGAGAAATCGATTAACCTCCACTCAACAAGTGTGTGTGACAGATGCGGCGCATATTTCATGTAATTTTGTTTTAATATGCGGTACAAATGCTCATGAACATATGAAGTACATGAGAGAAGGTCATTTTATTTCAAGCCAAAAGGAAAAAAAAAATAGGAATGTAATATGGTACCGTACTAATTTAGCATAAAATGAAGGCAGGTATGTACATTAGGTGGAATGAATCTATACATGAAATTGTTTTTACCCTGTTTTCTAAATGTAATAGTTGCAAAAATCTGCATTATCACTTAACTTAGGAATGTGAAAAATATGGAGTTTCTGTATGTAATTTTTGATATGCCTCAAGGACTTTGAAGTTTCTTAAAATTATAATTTTTTTGCCTCTTTGTATATTTGTTCTATTATTTTGTTTTTCATTACACAACTAATAAATTGCTGTAAAATCGCATAGGCTATTTAAACTTTATTTGGCAGACTCTAAATTGGGATTGCAGTATACAGTATTTTTCAGGGGATCCAAAGGGACAATAAAATAAATATGACATAAAATATGACAAAAATTCAATTTCAGTCCATTTATTATTTTTTTTATTTAGAATTTATTCTTGGTTTCTTTTTCATGTCTTTCTGAGTGGTGACTAAAACAACCGGTGCAATTATCAACTTTCTTTCTGTTCTTTGCTCTAGTAAAACATTCTTTCTTGTTTTGGAACACAGCGGTCTTTATCACAATTAGGCCTACAGTATTAAATTTTTTTTGAATTTGCAACTGCATAAATATCAAACAGTTTGTTTGCTTCTTCTTTGAATTTTGCAATGTTGTCATTTTAGTTGTCACTATGTCGTTTCTTAAAAGGTTTCCTTAAGTTTGTGTATTGATCATGGTAAGCACGAATCTGTTGTAATATTCTTGTATGACTGACTTTCGGAATTTATGCCTTTATCTGAATTTCATTAATTTTGAGAGAAAATCTTTCTGAAATCTTTCCAACAGTAGATTCTTTTGATTTGAAGTCAGATTTTAATTCATTTTTGACCCATAGATAATATTTCATTAAGTCGTGATAGGTAATTATGATGGGTTCAGCTCCTCTGGCATTACGAATACAGGTTAGAAGGTCAGATTTCTTGTATTAATATTAGAGATATTCTGATTTAAATTCCCTGCAACATAAGGAGAATGAATTTCCATTAATTTTATTACATAAATTATATCATACCTAGAGTTTTATGATTATTCCCAATTTTCTTATAAATTTAGGTTTCTGTAACACTTCAAAATGAAATAACAAGGGACCAAAAATATACACAGTCTTTTAACATGTGTTTTTTTAACATGTTCCTGGTTCCTGTTCAGATTAAATCACTGGAGAATGTTCTCTCGCTAAAAAATCTGAACCTCAAAATTTTGTGAAAATTTCAAAATATGATGCTCTTGGGTCACCTCTAAATATTAATATATTTTGCATTGTTCTTTATGATATCACCCTACAACTTTTCTCTGGTATTACATTTTAATTCCATAAACTTCATATTTTCACTCCATCCTAATGTACATGTATACTATAGTTGCTGAAATTGAATGCTTTGTGAAAGAATTGCTGTAATGAAAACGTTCTAGCATCGAAGAATGAATCCATAGTCTATATTGCTTTATGATAGTTAAGTTATTATGCAGATAATTGTTTTAAAATATAAACTGAAAATATATTGTGTAATGACGACATGATAACGAGGAATAAATTCATGGTATAGAATTTCTTCTTCGCACACTTTGTCACTACGTTATTCGCAATAACTCAAGTCCCTTAGCATGTTGCGAAGAATATTCTAATTCATCTCCATAGTTTATGAACTTAATTCTAACTCTATAGACGTGTATATTGCATATCGATTGAATTCTATCATATAAATTATTACTTTTTCGTATAGGCTTTATCTCAAATTAAGTAAACACACTCTAGTAGTTAAAATTTAACTGAAGCTGTATAATCTTTAGTGCATTGTAAATATTAATAATTTATATATGGATGTCACTGTTGTATTGATTAAGGCTGATTGATAGGAAGAGAAGCCCTTATGATCTAACTCTGCCAGCGAAAATAATAAAACATTCTATAAAGGTTCTAGTTTATTTTTTTACATAATTTAAGGAAAATACACAAATAAAATAATTTGATGTGCACTCATTTATAAAGATAACTAATAGGTAATAGTTTACTGAATTGTATACAAGATGTTTTTATAACTCCCCTCCCCCCACAAAAAATGGCAGGAAACAGAATCTCGATGATTGCGCCAATACAACTTTGTGTTATATTTTTCCATTATTGTTTATAATAAGATATATGGATGTTTTTTTGCTTAATATTGTATGTTTATTGTATTTGGCTTTTGGTTATTGAGTATAAAATTGAGGCTTTCTTCTATAAATAAAATTAAGTGATCAAACCATAATCTGGGCATTAGCCGATTTGCTCTTTCCTTGCTCATTGATTTTACCTCAGTCTTGGTCTGCCTACATTACTCCTTCATTGTGGCCTAATGGTCTTAACTACTCCAGATTAAAGAAATAAATAAAAATAAAATATATACTTAATTAAATTTTAAAAAAAAACATACGATGAAAGAGTGATGGAACAGAGAAAAATTTACTCCGGGGCCGGGATTTGAACCCGGGTTTTCAGCTCTACGTTCTGACGCTTTATCCACTAAGCCACCCACCCCGGCGTCGGAAGAATCGTCTTAATTTTAAGTTGCAACTCTTGGGTTCCCTCTAGTGGCCGCCCTCTGCACAACGTCATAGATATCTATGAACGTAGGACCGAAGTCCACACATGTGCTGAGGTGCACTCGTAATGAGTGACTAGTTGGTCGGGATCCGACGGAATAAGCGCCGTCTTAAATCACGAAGTGATTTACGCATATCATATATATTATTATAATGTACCGAAGTACATATGATATTTCCATGCAGATATTCTGCGTCATCATACGATGAAAGAGAATTTTTCTCCGTTCCATCACTCTTTCATCGTATGATGACGCAGAATATCTGCATGGAAATATCATATGTACTTCGGTACATTATAATAATATATAAAAAAACAGTTGAACGTAAGACACATGGTAAAATGTTTTCTTCTTCGTGTCTGAACTACAGCTGTTTTACTCGTAAATTGAGTTAACCCTGGCAGTCATTTCGCTAAGAAGTTCAGTAATTCATTTAAGTGACACTATGTCAAAATTCATCTTTATGAAGGAGGAAAATAACGAAATTCGTCGTGGTTGTCTATAGCTGAGTTTCCGAGATTTCCGAAAAGCCTAACAACCAGTTTAATTAAAAATAGAAGCAAAAATGAAAACCTGGGCAATGTTGGGTGTTTCCAGTTAGTAGTTATCTATTAATACACCGTATATAATTTGAACTGGTAATGGAAATTACGAAAAAACAGCTGAACGGATTTTAATTAATGACCCCTCATTTTGAAGCTTGGCATCGAAGGATGTGCGGAAAAATAGTAGTTTTCAGTGGAATGTCAATTTTCCTACAAAATTTTCCAATTTTCCAAAATCCATGTGTTGTTAGTTTTGAGAACTAATGACTTATCTGAATAAAATAAAATACACACACCACAATAAACAGTATTACACGAAGGCCATAACCTGCAGGATTGACGACATATTTAGAGTTCAAATGGCTCAGATTCTCTGACATCACAATGCCTTCATTTGTATAATTTTTAGAAAATTTTTCTACATTGGTTATTAAAAACCTCAAGACTTACAGGTCTGATTCTCTGATATATAATTTCCTTAGTAGAGCTGTGAATTGGATAATAAAAACTACAAAACGTAAGAATGTATGATGACATTATTACCATTAAAAATGAAATATTATTATAGTTAATGCAATAAAGTGAGTATTTATCACTAATTATACACATTAGTGCTATAGTGATGACATGAAAGTGAAATCTTTTGGGATTATATAAGTAGACGTAGGGAATATCTTAAATTAGATCTTAATTTATATAATTTACTGAGTGACGGCTATATAGTATTGTATATGTTACTGAAAACTGTTAAGCTTCTGTAAGGTAACGATATGTCTGCCTCCTTGGTCTTGAGGTAGCGTGCTGGACTCCTGATCAAGGTGGATCGGGTTCGATTCCCGGTAGTGAACTCAGGCGGATTTAATTCGGACCTCTTCACGGGAACTGGTTGTCTGTCCATTGTCCCAGTGTGTGTGGTGTCTTGCAGTGGTCCCCGGGTACCCTGAACCAGTAAACGGGGAGTTCTGTAATGTGTGCGTGTGTTCAGTAAAGTTGTGGGTCTAGGCATAATAAGGCTCAGGCTGGGGTGCCGAAATTAGTAAAAAAAAAAAAAAAAAAAGTAACAATATTGTAGCAAGAGCTAGCGGGAAAAATGAGTCTGCCCTCTACATTTCAAGATAGTTCACGAAGCATGCAGCAACTGTACCAAATGCTATGTCTATGGTTCGAAAGTATGGCAAACCTGACATTTTTTTCACTCTCACCTACAATTCGCAATGACCTGAAATAGCTACTGCATTACTCCCACATGAAAAAACTCACTGTCTTTCTGACATTATTACTTGCGTTTTCGTATTGAAACTCAAGAACTGAATGAATATGGATAGGTGAAGGAAAAGTATTTGGCATAAAATAAAAACCATTCAGAAAGAATATGTTTCGTTATTATGGAAGCAAATAACTTTCAAATGTCTGGTTTTCTTCACTGAAAATATATACGAAAAAATTTTATTTGTACTTCTAATGAACTTAGTTTGCAGCATTTGTTGCACAAGCCACTTGTATATGTATAATTTAGAAGATGTTATGTTTTATTTAACGACGCTCGCAACTGCAGAGGTTATATCAGCGTCGCCGGATGTGCCGGAATTTTGTCCCGCAGGAGTTCTTTTACATGCCAGTAAATCTACTGACATGAGCCTGTCGCATTTAAGCACACTTAAATGCCATCGACCTGGCCCGGGATCGAACCCGCAATCTTGGGCATAGAAGGCCAGCGCTATACCAACTTGCCAACCAGGTCGACGAAAATTTAGAAGATATTATTGGCTTACATTGATATAAAATGTATATTGCCAAATTACCAGTATTATTGTGAAATCTGAATATTCAAAGGAAATTGTAATACTGTATTCTCTTGTGGATATTCGCGCGGACTAAGATTCATTCACGGATGCTGCAATTTTTTTCAAGAAAAACTGATTCAGAAAAATGTTGATTGTTCTACTAGCCTTTTAGGTTTTTAGAGCAAGAAGGGTTTCATGAGAGTGTAGTCAGGGCAGAAAAATACAGCATGTGTATTCTGCTCTCTTTTCTTAACGGCACAGGAATAGTAACCAAGCGCTATGCCTACTTCACTTGCATGATTGTAGTTGAAAACTGTACGTCTCTGAAATCAAATAGATCCTGGACTTTGCAATGAATCGCAGTATGACGCTGGCCACGTTCATCTGGCCCCGTATGCCCCTCCACCCTCTCGCCCTGCTCTGGACGTCGTCGGCCCACGCCACAAGCACGCAGCGTTTACCGATAGGGCTGTTGATTGGTGGCTGCCATTAGTATGCTGGGTCCAGCACCGACACTCGTTATTTTAATGATTCGTTAAACGAATAACTTGGTTCTACTGATTGGCAATAATGAGATGTCAGTTAGTGGTTTCAGAGCAGGGATATTGTTTGTTTCCTCTCGAGAACATTGAAACCTTTCTCCGTATTCAACTGTCGATATGCGTATGTTTCTAGTATAAAAGTCATTTTAACTTGAAGTAACAACAAATAAATCACGTTGCTTTCGTCTAATTTTAATGCTAAATATCTGTTAATAAATGTTGTGTTTTAAGCGGCAGCATTTCTGACCATAAAACCAACTAACCCTATGGAAGTATTCATTATCTGCTTTCTATATACTGTACAGTAGTGGCAAAAAAAAACTGGACCGACCCTTGTAGCTGATTTCAGAGCCTTGTTCACTCCAGATCACGATAGACTGGTAACTAAGGCTTTCGTGGTTCGAATCCTGCCTGGGAAGGAAACTTTTTTTTATTCCTTATTCAAATTCATTCTCAATACTTTTCGATTGCAGCGATATTTTACTACTTAATTAACTTATTATTCCCAGAACATGAATTTTGCCAGCAATCGAAAAGTATTGGCAATAAATCTGAATAAGGAACAAAACAAAAGTTTTCTTCCCAGGCAGGATTCGAACCACGAAAGTCTTAGTTACTAGTCTATCGTGGTCTGGAGTGAACAAGGCTCTGAAATTAGCTACAAGGGTCGGTCCGGTTCGGTTGTTTTTTTTTTTTTTGCCACTAATGTACATACAGTACGTAGAGCAGTCAGTATGAGTCCGCTGTGTAAGAGGCGCTCGCCGTGCGAGAAGTCTGGCTCGCGTGCTACGATACCCTTCCCCTCTTTTGCCACAAGAGGGGTGGCAAGGGTGAATAAGTGCTCGGTTGGTACGAATCATACAATTTCTTACGTTACAGTAGGCCTATCTACTCAAAACAACACGCTGGGACATATTAGCGAGATCCTATAGAGTTTTATATTGTATATTTAAGTATTATCTTGGTTTTATTATTTTATTTTTAATCTATGACTTATTTTGTTGAGGTGTTGGAAAAAAAAATAATTGTCGACCTGGTTGGCGAGTTGATATAGCATTGGCCTTCTGTGCCCAAGGTTGCGGGTTCGATCCCGGACCAGGTCGATGGCATTTAAGTGTGCTTAAATTCGACAGGCTCATGTCAGTAGATTTACTGGCATGTAAAAGAACTCCCGCGGGACAAAATTCCGGCACATCCGGCGACGCTGATATAACCTCTGCAGTTGCGAGCGTCGTTAAATAAAAAAAACATAAAAATTAACTCTTTTTTATACAAATTTATACGTTTATTTATGGGAAGTTGAGCCATTTTTGTTCATTATACAATTAAATTACCTTAGGGATATAAGTGTAATTACGAATTACTCAAATCGCACCATTAGTTCTAGAATCAGCAGTAGCGATATTCAATCTTAGCATGAAGGTTGGTTATTCAAGATTTCAAGACGCAATCACGATGGAGAGGAACATTGTATCGTGTATGTATTTTATGTAGGCCCAATAAATTTAATGTACAGCGACATTACGATCTATATAATTCCCATGAATAAAAGCACGTTGCGGGAGATGATAGGACGAAAATGATTGACGATTATATTTAAAAAATACATTTGAAATTTAAGTATTGTATTAAAAATTTAACTAAAAGTTATATCGCTGTGTTGGTAACAATTTTTAAAGTTTTACTGTGGTTATTATTTATTTGTTTAAATTTCATCTCGCTCATACGTTTACAGAAGAAGTAATACCAATATTTGGGAGCACTTGTAGTTTTTTTTTTTTTTTTTTTTTTTTTTTTTTTTTTTTTTTTTTTTTTTTTACAAATTAATCTCAACAAAACTAGGCGAAAACCACGTTAGACAGATTCTCACATTATTAGGATAGTTTTCAGGAAGGCTGACATTAGAAGAATTATTTCTAGAGAACATCACAAAATTTAGAAGATTGAAACTTTCACGAATGACAAACCCAGATGTTTGTATTATATACATATCTCCATACATACTTATGGCTTTTAAGGAACCAGGAGGTTCATTGCCTCACATAAACCCACCATCAGTCCCTATCCTGTGCAAGATTAATCCAGTCCCTATCATCATATCCCACCTCCCCAGATGTTTGTATTATGTGTGTAAAATCAAAATAGATTTGAATTATTTTAGTTTTATTTTGAAAGATTCGTGAGTATGTAAAAACTTTGAAAATATGTCAGGATATAATCTACTGCGCATTTATTCATGAATGGGTGTGTCATTCACAATATAATAATGTTTCAAATTGTTTGTGTTATCATGTGAAATAACTTTCATTAAGAATTGTTGTCAAGTATACCTCCAAAGAAATATTATTTAACGTGATTGTCGAAACATAAATTTCCTAAATAAATTATCCTAGTAGGACGTACACCCCTTGCTGATGCTTTCGTGGTACACTCACAGCGTTCGCAAAGTGACTTTGGTACACTACAGTTCGTAACCTTGCCTGTATCCTTGACATGTTTATTGTTTGTCCTACGTTGTTTTACAGTGGCCATGTGCCATATTGCCCATACATGTGCGTAATGACTTTCTGTTGTATTGTGTTGCGTAGGTTTTGAAAAGTGACTGAAGTCCATTTGCACTAAGACAGTAGAAGCTGTTTTATACTTAAACCCTCCAGGAAGGATGGGTAAAATAAGTGAACAACATACTACATATTTCACTTCTCTTCACTTGATCTTATCGAAAATATGGCACACGATGACGTAAGAACTTTGGGGATAACAGATTCGACGATTAGTCAGAAACATCTTGTGAATGTATTCTTTACAAGAATGTTGACGGAATGGGCTAAGTGTCCCAATCTTTCAAGTAGATGATTATTTTTTTATTTGCTTATACCATTCTTTGAGTTCTGTTATAATGTGAACATGATAGATACTATATAACTAGTTCAAAATATAGAAATTATATTGAAATATATAGTACGAGTATGTAGAAACTAAAAGAAAAACCAGAAATAGTGCATTGATTTTTCATGTATGTTGTGAGTAGTTTTTGTAACTCTTGCAAGTCATACTCAGAAACTAACAGATATTATAGGTGAGGCACACTAAAAAAATACTTCATCAGCGCATGCATTATGTCTCCCACCAGCAGGACAGGCGGGTTATCACCTTAGCATTCCTTAAAAATCACATGTTATTGACTGAAGCACTCTACAGTATAATAACAGCTGGATTTCAGGTCATACTCTGACTCAGTTTGAAGATTACTGTTCTGCATGTAAGTCCTGCGAATGGTGGGGGAAAGTCATTGAACATGCTTTAAGGTGGCCATCCGCCATAATTATTTTTTGTGTGTAGTACATCCGTAGGAACATTAAATCCAGACGTTTGAGATGGGCAGGACATATAGCACGTATGAGCGAACCCAGAAATGCATATAGAGTGTTAGTTGGGAGACCGGAGGTAAAAAGGCCTTTGGGGAGGCCGAGACGTAGATGGGAGAATAATATTAAAATGGATTTGAGGGAGGCGGGATACGATGATAGAGTCTGGATTAATCTTGCACATGATAGGGACCGATGGCGGGCTTACGTGAGGGAGGCAATGAACCTGCGGGTTCCTTAAAAGCCATTTGTAAGTAAGTAAGTATGCAAGTACATCCATAGTAGGCTATTCATATGGGACAAGATGGCCATCCGCCATAATTATTTTTTGTGTGTAGTACATCCGTAGGAACATTAAATCCAGACGTTTGAGATGGCCAGGGCATATAGCACGTATGAGCGAACCCAGAAATGCATATAGAGTGTTAGTTGGGAGACCGGAGGTAAAAAGGCCTTTGGGGAGGCCGAGACGTAGATGGGAGAATAATATTAAAATGGATTTGAGGGAGGCGGGATACGATGATAGAATCTGGATTAATCTTGCACATGATAGGCACCGATGGCGGGCTTACTTAAGGGCGGCAATGAACCTGCGGGTTCCTTAAAAGCCATTTGTAAGGAAGTAAGTAAGTATGTAAGTACATCCATAGTAAACTATTCATATGGGACAAGATAGTAATTTCATACCTTCGTCTGAAAATTACCAATGATTTGATCATTTTACGGCCTTTCTCTCTGTCTTTATTTATTTATTTATTTTTTTATAGATTTCAATTAGTAAGGAACAGTAATACTGGTTTTGACATATTAATTCTTCATAGTGTCAGTTATGCATACATTTGAGTACATAGCTTTGTTAGAATTCCTTCTAATAATGTCATTATTACATTATTTGAATTATCAATATTGTGGCAATTTGTTTTAGTATTAGACATTTGAATGTACTGTTTTGGTATTTGACATTTGAATGTACCAATCTGTTCTATTATTTGTCCATTTATTGGTATTTTGAACAAATGAAAATTCTCTTTCTCATTATTATAGGCCTACGTTTTGTCTCGTTAATTGTAGTAAGTTATTGCAAATTCGAAATATTATTAAAGTAGCAGAAATAATCTGTAAATGTTTATGCACACATTATATTAACTTGATCACTGTGCTTTCCATTATTTCTTTAGATTGTCATGTCTCTCAAACCTTAACAGAGAGATAGGGGGGAGGGAGAGAGATTGACAAATAGAAGTGCTGGGAAAAGCTGTGGAGGCGGTCAGAACCATTTCAGCTACCAGGTATTCTCCTGTATATATGGGATCGAAGATACTATATAATTAGAGATTGAGAAACCCCCTAACTTCAGACCGTATCAAGGAAATGGATCTGACAACTCAGATATATTGTTGAAGTGAGATTAGCTAAGTCTGAAATGAAAGGTGTTTGCTAATTGTAGCCTACATTCTGCCTGATAATTTTATCAAGTTATTAAAGTCAATTTATACCTTATTTAGGGAGAAAATAACGTGAAGTGTCCATGTGTTAATAATTTTAATTAAACCATATTAATATCTTAATATTTATGCTCGCTTTAAAATATCTAAAGAAGGGGTAAGTGCTAATTTGTCTGTATGGTAATTAATGTTGTTTCTATTCTAGCCTAATAACTATTTGTATTATTATTTTGCTGCAGCGTTATATTTTCCCTGCTTTACGTTTGAGCACAAGTGAATAATTTGTTGATCATCATGCTCATCATTATAGTCATTGATGTTCGCAAAATTGTGCGCGATAGCGCGCCCGCGCTCGTGTGTGTGTGTGTGTGTGTGTGTGTGTGTGAGAGAGAGAGAGAGAGAGAGAGAGAGAGAGAGAGAGAGAGAGAGAGAGAGAGAATTTCAAAGTTCGTTACGATTCTATGTTGAAGTCATTTTAAGATATTGCAGAATATCTGTTCATTATTTTGTAATGTATATTAGGCAAAGGTAACCACTTGGCTTATGATTTGAAAGTGTATGTTTTGTTCTCAAAATAACCAAGATAATTAATTGTTTCCTTTTCTTTTGAGAAATAGACAACACATTGATTAAGATTATATGTAGTAACGCGTTTTTTCTTGTTCAATATCATCCTGTTTTAATCACACTTCTTGCATTTCTAAAGTTTATTTCAAATTAAATCATCTCTCCCTTTCAAGGTTTGGGCCCTTTGCTTGTTTCATCCTCATTGACATTGGAAACCAACATTAGACACCAATAGCAGAACTCCTTTTTCATGTGTGCTTAGGATAGAGCAAGGTTACTTGATACAACAGATAAAAGACTTCTATAATGTTTATATGTTATTCTATGCTATTTCAATTATTGTACCAGGTCTTTCATAATTCCGTGAAACATTAAAAAAATTCATCACAAATAAACTAAGCAACAGATACTACATTACGGATATTACACAGAAATGTAAGTAAACTCTCCAAGTTGTTTTACATAGCCTATCTCACAAATGCTCAACGTGTCCACCCTTGCTGATACGGCAGACATCTAGCTAATAATCCATTTAATCCCAAACGCTTGTCAGCATATCATGATCGAACAGTGCCACAGTCGCGGTGATACTGTCGTGAAGTTCCTGAAGATTAGCGGGAGTAAGGATACAAGAAATGTCCTTCATAAATCCCCACAAGAAAAAATCGCAAGGTGTTAAACCCAGTGACCTGTGTGACCACCGCAATAAGGCTTCACCTTGTTTACAGCGTTTTATCCAAAGTTATGATAAATTTGTAATGAGATAGCCTCTTACGCCATTGTGGAAAAGAACCGGACAGTCGTCTTGTTGAAAAATGTAATAATTACTGTCCTCATTCATCTGTGGCATCAGCCAATTTTCTAAAATGTCTAAGTATGTTCTTCCAGTGACGGTGTCCTCCGTAAAACTCCTTCTAGTGGCAAACCACAGCACCTGTGTGATACAGGCTTTTCCCTAACAAAACTTGGAGGGTTTCTCGTTCTATCGGTTTAAGAATTACAGTTATCAGCTGCTTAATTTAATTGTGGTGAATTTCTAAAATGCTTCACGAACTTATGAAAGACTGTGTATTGCTTTTGACAATATTTATTTAAGTTTATAGTAGTTAATGACGATAGATATGATTATGATTAAATATAGGGCACTCACTCTGTTCTTTCAGGAGATAAATATCCACATTTATCCGGGAATAGAAAGAATCGAGTCCAGATTTATAAACAGATACTGTAGGACTTGAGCAACAGTGGAGTACAAATGATAAAGTATGTTTTCCCTTCCTGACAAAGCTCTTTAATACCACGTTGGGATAATCCTTACCCCCAATATTTGATTTGTGTCGGCTTGAAATGGGATTAGAGCAACTCTTGGTCTCAAGAAAACAAGGATGTTATTGAGATAGGAAAAATTTGTACTCTTGGTCACCGTAGCGTGCAAAAAGTCTGCTCATTTTGACCTTAGCATACACTGCGCCCTGAAAATTACGAAGTGATTCATATAAAACGGCCTTTTTTAAATTTCCCTATTCCCATTTAACGGAAGCTAAGAACTTGCAGATAATTTCTAAATGCAAAGTAGTTCTTGGTAAATTGCTTCCCGTTGTTGAATTTGACCACCTTACTTTTGATACATTCGTACCCGTCGCTCCATGTTTCTGGCAATATGCTCTGATCGATGTTTCTGAATTCGTCGGTGATGTTGAACTTCAAATCGTAAATAATTTGTTTGTGGTCGATTTCGATAAATTCTATCCTTAAGATAACCCGCATGAAGTAATATGGTGGCATTAGGTCTGGTGATTTAGTTGGCCACAAATGTTTAGAAATTACTCGGTGTTTCATGAATACTGTGTGGGTTATGTGAGGCTCAAAGGCGCGTGTTTAGGAACTACGTAATGTTTAAGATGTTAGGCAGCCGCACAATTAAAGCCAAGAACCTCGTGCAAAACGAACTCGTTTTTCCTTATCCGGTTCTTGCAACTTGTGAACAGTAACGCTGAATGGCTGCTGAACGCTGCTACCTTGACGCTCTTTCGCATGTGGAGTAGGGATACCCCACCTCCATGACGCAATGATATGCGAGATGACTATTGTAGACGGGTTCCGACATCTTCAGTCTAGTTTGCGAACCCGTTTTGTTTTTTTTTTTTTATTTCTTCTTTAGTTATTTTATATAGAGATGATTATATAGATGGTGATATAAATATTAATCGATTTATTTTGTTAAAAATAATTTATATCTAAAATAATAGGGTATCTAATCCTAGTTTAAAACAAAAGATTTCATAGCCTCAAATAAAATAAAGTCATATAAATATTAAGATTTCACCCAGACGATGTTGACAGCTTCGTTCAACAGACATCCTGTGTTTTCAATGTGCTCAATAAGACTAGTAGGCAACAACGTGGTCTGTTGTGACGATAATCCAAGACCTCA
The DNA here is from genome assembly GCF_040183065.1 of Periplaneta americana. Taxonomy (NCBI): domain Eukaryota; kingdom Metazoa; phylum Arthropoda; class Insecta; order Blattodea; family Blattidae; genus Periplaneta; species Periplaneta americana. The sequence continues at coordinate 24,119,889 of NC_091125.1, forward strand.
CATACTGGTAAAGCAAAATGTCACAAACACGTTCACGTCTCAGTATTTCTGACAAAATAAATGTTCAATGTTCTGATAGCTGCGCAAATATTAAGGATACTACTGGGGAGTTTAGGTAATATTTACTTACTTACTTACTTTTAAGGAACCCGGAGGTTCATTGCCGCCCTCACATAAGCCCGCCATTGGTCCCTATCCTGAGCAAGATTAATCCAGTCTCTATCATCATATCTCACCTCCCTCAAATCAATTTTAATATTATCTTCCCATCTACGTCTCGGCCTCCCTAAAGGTCTTTTTCCCTCCGGCCTCCCAACTAACACTCATTATGCATTTCTGGATTCGCCCATACGTGCTACATGCCCTGCCCATCTCAAATGTCTGGATTTAATGTTCCTAATTATGTCAGGTGAAGAATACAATGCGTGCAGTTCTACGTTGTGTAACTTTCTCCATTCTCCTGTAACTTCATCCCTCTTAGCCCTAAATATTTTCCTAAGCACCTTATTCTCAAACACCCTTAACCTATGTACTTCTCTCAAAGTGAGAGTCCAAGTTTCACAACCATAAAGAACAACCGGTAATATAACTGTTTTTAAAATTCTAACTTTCAGATTTTTTGACAGCAGACTGGATGATAAAAGTTTCTCAACCGAATAATAACAGGCATTTCCCATATTTATTCTGGGTTTAATTTCTTCCCGAGTATCATTTATATTTGTTACTGTTGCTCCCAGATATTTGAATTTCTCCACTTCTTCAAAAGATAAATTTCCAATTTTTATATTTCCATTTCGTACAATATTCTCGTCACGAGACATAATCATATACTTTGTCTTTTCGGGATTTACTTCCAAACCTATCGCTTTACTTACGAATCCTTCAAATATTTATTTACACATGTATTTATTTATCATACTTATTTACTTATTTATTAACGTGTTTATTTCTTTATTTATTTACTTGTTTATATATGTATTTATTTACTTACTGATTCATTTACTTATTATTTATTTTATTGATAAATATATTTTAGGAAATCAAATTAATTTGTATTAACGTTGTATTAGATTCACTTTTATAATGATTTAACAACTATTAAATATCCATTCCCATATCATCGATTTTTTACTGTCCATAATATTCCTCAACTTTCCTCCTCTACCTAAACATGATGCTTGGCGATTTGCAGAGGACTTGCTCCGCGTGTTATAACTAAGTAGGTAAACATTGATTCTCTCCTATGTCAATGGAGCATTGTATTACCTTCTCTTCTGCTAACATCGTCATATCATCAGCAAATCTTATGCACTTTATTTTTCTTCCACCTACTATCACCCCTTCTATTTTCTGTAAAAAGTTCTCTACTAAATCCTTCAAGTATATGTTGAAGAATTCTTTCTGTGGAGTGTGACATTGCATGAGGTAGAAACATGGATATTGCGACGAAGTGAAGAGAAACGATTAGAAGCATTTTAATAGTAATAATAATAATAATAATAATAATAATAATAATAATAATAATAATAATAATAATAATATGTATTTATTTTGGCGAAGTAAGGTCATCAGGCCTTCTCTTCCATTTAGCCGGAAACAAAAGAAGCTGATACAGTTTGCAGTAATACAAGTTAATGATTACAAACTAATATTTAAAGAACACTAATAGAAAATTATATAGTCATACTAGCACAAGTTGAGTAAAATAATCCAAACATACTAAGTAATAATTACAAAAAATATAGGGCTATAAGTTACACTCAGTGAATATGCAAGCGTTAAGTGAACCAATATTACAAATTACAAGAATTACAAATTCAAATGTAAATTATAACTATGCAACATTGAGGAAAATTACATATATACACACATACAGACGAAGAGGAATTAAACATGAATGTGGAAGAAAGAAAATATTTTCAGAAAAATTAATAAAATATGCACTAACAATTTGTAGGATTACGATGTATATTTATAGTTCCAAGGATAAAAGTACATACAATAATCATTATAGGATAAAGGAACGGGAAAATTAAATCTGAAACTAGGAGTTATATAACTTAGTACTGGTCGCGTGTTTAAATAATTTACTTTTAAATTGCAATATCATTAGACAGTTCCTGAGGGAGCTGTAAAGGCAGTTCCAGAAACGAATTGCTGATGCTGTGAAAGAGGAAGAATAGTGAGCTGTATTATGGCAAGGCAAAGATAATAAAGGGTCATTTTTAGAATGAGTACCCAGGCTGTGATAACAGAACAAGAAATTAAAACGCATCGAGAGATAGTTCGGCAAAGAAGTATTGATGACGCGATATAGGAAAATTAGTGAATGGATATATTTTCGGTCCTTTAATCTTACCCATTGGAGCGTTTCAAGGGAAGGTGTAATGTGGTCGTATTTGCGGATGTTGCAAATGAAACGTATGCAGGCATTATGAACACTTTGCAACCTTTGGGTTCAGTTAGAATTTAAATCTGTTAGTCAAAATGTGGCAGCACCAATGTTTGTATGAGAATTCATTTTAATTGAAAGGGTAGAAAATTTGAAGGGTTCAGAGCCATAGTGGGCCAAGCGCCATTTCTTAGCAAGGGTTAAAGTTAAATGAATACCATAGTTTAATGAAGATTGATATATCATTTAGTTTTAATGTGTATACTTTATATTACTTGCTATATGTTTCCATTGAATTATGGTAATAACTTAATTTAACCCTTGTTTTCTACGGTTTTAGTAAATGGCGCTTGGCCCACTATGGTTCTGAACCTTTCATTTTTCAGGCGATTTAATGAATGTAGATGAAGAAGACGGTCTTGCATGTGTGTGTGACTTGGACATTCCACTTGAAGCCCTCATCCATTTGAAATTTGATGTGGTACACACCTAGATGTTTAACATAGGGACTGAATGGGATTATAGTTTCATTTAATTTTACAGAATTTATAATAGCGGATTTTAAAATGCGTAAGTGCCGTTGTTACTGTTTTAAAGGAATCATGTTTTAATATAAAAAAGTATATGTACAGTCTTAGAAAAAAGTTTTGTCGTACAGATAGGCCCTACCTTAAGCCTATAAGTCCCAGATGGAGGCAGAGCACATGATCAGACATACAACGAAACAAAACTAATTTTATAACCTCAACTAGTCCTTCTCTTGTGAACCAGGTCGCACGTCCTCTGATCATGTGCACTGCCTCCTTTCTGGGACTTACAAAGTATCTGTTACAACAAAAATTTTTCTAAGACTGTACATACAGCACACCTTATAAACCAGCAGTATACAGCTTTTTCTTCGTCTTGAAACTCTGCCGACCTGAATTTTTTTTCCAGTGGTCCTATGAAATCGAGCTCAAAACAGTGTTTGATTTTTTCCTTTTATTTAGTAACGTGGAAGAGACGACTCATTGATCGTATACTTTTTCGCCACATCTCCTTTCTTCATACCATGCATGAGAATATTAGATTCTTACTTAAAAAATTTCGTTATAACAAATATTTTTTCTTTCATCGGGATCAGTATTAGATTCGCTAAACTGGTCAATTCTGGCGTTCGTTATAAAGGCATTCTTGTTATAGCCTATTAAATGTATAACAAAATGGCGAGGATCAATATAAAAATTAAAAAAACTGAAAAATTTGTTAATCTGGCGTATGTTTATTTATTTATTTATTTATTTTTATTGGTAGTAAGTTTGAAATGGATACAAGTTAAAAAATACATTGAAAGATAAACTAGTCCACTCCTGAATGAGTAAGACTCGTGCTCAGGAGGGGATTCCAATACAGACAAAAATAAAATTAAAATTGAGAGTGAATACAGATTAAGTAGTGTTTAATATGGTTAAACCCAAACTATAAATCCAATACAAATTTTTATTTTATTTTTTTTATTAATTTGGAGAGGATTCGTGGTTCGTTATAACGACGTTTTACTATATGATGCTCCAGTAAATCAGAATAAGAAAAGAAAGAAGAAAAGAAGATATTCAAATTGGTTAACAATATGAAAGTATAACCTATTTTGAAATGAGCTTAAATGAAAGTGCAAAGAATAGGTACGCTATATAAGCTGTGTCTACATGAGACAGTCTATCAATTCTATTTGTGATGTAGATTTTAGATAAAAATAAAACGTAGCGTGTAAAGCGTATCACTTCCTCTTCAGAAGCCTACTTATTTATACAATTAGATAGGAGTTTCACAAGCGACAGTGAACGCTTTTGTTCAGCATGATGGGAAAATATTGAGCTGAATTCGTTTTTTATTTAACGCTGCGACACTCGAGTTTCAGTTCTTATGCTTCCTTAATGCTATCAAGAGATTATTTTGCACTCCGGCGTTTTCCAACGGCGCAAGGAAGAATTTTTTTTTATCCCGCGTGCAAACAAAGCTCTTGAGCTTGGTGAATGTGCGGGCTTCCAAGTAGGGAAACGGCGGCATCAACATGAATAAGAGATAAGGGTGGAGAAGTAGGGGTGAGATGGACACGGTGTAGGGGAGAAAGGGGTTTCAAGAAGCTGCAAGTCAGTGCGGGAGATAGCAAGAGAGGTTAACTACATATACGTTAATTAGTTAAATTATAACTCTCAAGTAGGTACTGTGGCATCTCTATTGCATGCCGAAAAGTGTGCTGCGGAAGAAAAGCGTGATCTAAAAAATTGTGGCCCTATAAGACTCATTCGGCTAACAAAATTAAACAAAACAAAGACGCCCACCAGTACCCTCTTCTTATGGGCTATTAACGTCCTTTTCTAATCAAAGTCTTGCATTCAAATGACAAAAATGTCCTGTTTTTAATTCATTTTTGTAGTGCCTGTCGAGATCATGCTTTTTTTTTTTTAATTTTAACCCAGTTTTACTTTTCCAATGTCCAATTGTTGAATGTTCCTATTCCATTGTACACATAGCTCGTAAGTCCATTTTATAATATCTTTTACTTAGCATAACCTTCTTAGACCTCTATCTATACCCTAAACCTATTGAGCATTATTACTTTCCGCGGAGGAGTGATCCAGATCATCACAGTGATATTAAAAATTCTACATTTACATTATTCGTCCAAAATCTGGGTGAAAGTATAAAATTATTTTTTTTTCGTAGGTGCTTTAGCGTCGATGAGACTGGTGATAGCGATATGAGGCCATAGATTACCTGGCATTCACCTTACGGTTGGGAAAATCTCGGAAAGAAAACCCAACCAGGTAATTAATCAGCCCAAGCGGAGATCGAACCCGCGCCCGAGCGCAACTTCAGACCGGCAGGCAAGCGCCTTAACCGACTGAGCCACGCCGGTGGCAAAATTAATTTAACGTAAAAGAAAAAGTGATTTGAATAGAATTGTTCCGTAAAATAATGAATTGTACGTCATTGATCAATTAAGAACTGAAATGAATTATATTCAGCAAATGAACAAGTTGCAGGACATAGAAATGGAGAGAAAATTTACTCTGAGTGAAAGAAATGTATTATCTAGAATTTCTTGCTGTTCCAGTCCAAAAATGAGTAGAGCTAAGAAATGGTGTAAACTCTCTGAAGACAAAACGGGCAAAATGCTTACTCCGTGAAATGTTAAACGAAAGGAATAGTTTGTGTTTGTTTGTTTGGTATGCTTATCAGACTATTCCTGCAGATGTCATTTCTGATGTTCTTAGAAGTTCTTTCGTTTCACGTTCACCGAGTTCCTGCTGCATATAACCTAGCTGGTCGAATCGTAGTTGTATGGATTCTTACTGCTTTCTATCTCAATTTTATATCCTTAAATGTTTTAGGTACTATTGCGCCTCTAGAAACATGGTCATTCAATTTGATAAATTATCAGTTAAGATGGTTGATCTTAGTTATGTATCAGGATAGAATTAATATAACTGTGCAGTATGAAGATGGTAATAGAAAAATACATAAAAATAAAGAAAGAACTTATTAAGTGTTTTGTATTTAAGTACATGGTTAATTAGAAAATTAAGCTGAAGTCTGTAAAGTTTGGCAACTCTGCGTCGCCAGCTCACGTACGAAAGCGCACGCGTACGCACGCATGCACGCACGCACATACACACACACATACACGCACTCGGTCGGAACAGTCCCTTAGTCACTTCAGCAAGGTTGTTAGACATACTTATTGCAGGAAATTACGATACGTGTTAATCTATTTATTTATTTATTTATTTATTTATTTTTCAAGACAAACTAACCATTTTATTTATTTTCCAAGGCAACCAACCATTTTATTAAAAAATCTGCAAAAGGATGATTCATTCCTTAATAGTTTCTTTAATGATAAGAGTAAAAATCAGAATCTTACGGATAGTGCTTATCGAGTAAAACTGTCTTAAAATTTAAGGGAAAATAATTTTTTTTCTGGGACTAACATTGTTTTAGAACTTTTTTTGCTCAATTCAAGGAATAAGCTGTTAAAATATGCTTAGTTATATTATTTGAACTTGTAGCCTATATTCTTACGCTGATGATAAAGATACCTATGTTTGTTAAATTATATTGAATTTGGAAAGAACTTCGCAATTACCCGGAATAAGATGATTCAACAATTGGACAATGAAAAAGCAAAATTAGGAACAAATATAATCCGTAAGTGGTGAGGTATTTTTCTAGTCACGTAACTGGTAAGGTAGGGATTACACTTGCCCCAACTTAGAAACTTGTATCGTAGCACTCAGATAATCAAACTGAATTTTTAACTTATATAATCAATTACCTTTATTTGTTTTAACTAGGTTTTCTTCAAAATTAAGAAAGCAGGCAGCATAATAAGCAATGAAAAAGAAAAACATATATTCGCACATCCACCTGGCGCAGACTTCTTTTCTTACAATGGCTGAGGTACTCACAGTCACCACCTCACCAATTACGGGATAAGAATTCTTAAGTAAAGAAATTCGAATCAAGAATTAAAAAAAAAACATTGAAAAGCTGCAAAATATTTTTTAAACCAGTCTGAACTCGAAGGTCCGATTGTGGAGTTACTACTTCGGAGATTTTCGAAGCAACACTTATTCTCTTGAAAATGTAGGATACACCACAAGGACACTGCGTTACACCCTACATATACAAGAAATCTCTAAACCCTGAAATTTATACAATTTTTATTTTTTTTTTTTTAGTCATCACATAGTTTGAAGCTCTTAGAAATCAAAGATTGGAAAGATTTTAATAAAAACAATTTGCTGATTTCCAAAGCCTCACCAAAAAACTGCCGTTAAATTCTACAGACTGAAAACTGGTCACGATTATCTCATCGTCGTTTACATCAACGCATAATCAAATTTCGTAAGAAAACATTGCATAGTTTATCGAGATAACAAAATTAAGAGAAGTGGTAAAACAGGGAAGAGGGACATCAACCTCTTACTTAAAAGTAACTGTATATCTATGAATACGAAGCTATTAAATTATGCCTATGTTTATGTAGGATTCAATAAATGCAGTCATTGGAAGTATTTAATAAACTAAATAAACTCAAATCATCTTTCCTATAGGCCTAATAATTATAGTTTAGTGAGGCTGCAGGACAAATACATCATATAACAACACTAACACTAAGGAGTGAATTCTTATAAGATAATGTAACTAATATGTTTAAAGATTTGACCACTCATCCATAGATTAGCACCGACATGTGCTCTCACCTAACGGAAATCTCGTTTTGCGATTTATCGTAATGCCAGACATAATATGAGAAAGCGTATTTACCAATGGCTATTAAAATTAAGTACCTATTAAAGTATAAAGTTTGTGAGTAGATCTACAAAGAGTTATAGAGGTGTTTATCGAACTGGAGATGAAGTACCCCTAAGCACTTCAGCCCAAATAGGCTTTTTGTGCGCCCGTTATGAAAAGAGTCGCTAGGGCTAAACCTACCCCATCACCGCCACACCTCCCATTCCTCTCCAGTTTTGAAATCTGTATAGCCTATCATACCTCTGATGATGGTCTGCCATATCACACAGCTAGAGTTATCATATCCCCGTCAAATTTAAAATCCTGAGGAGCTTCTTTGCTTCTGATCTATCAGTCATGTAGAATTCATCCTCCAGTGCCATTTATTAATCTTTGAACAAACTGTGGGGAATACCCGCCAAGGAGGACGATCAATTCGGCGTTAAGCAAACATAGGAGATGCCATATTTTTTGTGACGGTTATAATGAAAAGGGAATTATGGAATGTTTTGGTGGAATGACAAGGGAAAACTGAGTGTGCTCCAATAAAATCTTTTACAACCTTGTTCTTGTATACCAGAAATACAAATCCGCCATCGTCGATGTCTGAACTCGAGTTCGCAGCCAATTGAGCTACCAAAGCGGATCAAGTTTGTACTATAATTGAATTACTAATTCAGGGAGGTTAAACTAGCACTGTTCACAAGTCTTTTAACTCGATGTATCTACTGGTGTGGTTTGTTAGAATGTCTGACCGTGAAACGAGCGGGCCCGGGTTCAAATCAAGTTATCTGGTAGAGCTTTTTTTCCTAGGTTTTCTCTTAACCCATTAAGAGCAAAGCTGAATAACTTTCGGCGCTGGATTCATTTCGCTGGCATTATCACCTTCATCTCACTCAAACGCTACATAACCATCGCAGTTGATAAAGCGTCACACAATTATCCAATTAAAAATTAAATCGATGTGCAGGTAGTTTTTTCTTAATCCAGTTTATCTTCATTCATCTAAAATTCCTCATCTTCTTTTCTAAAGAATGTAAATATTATGAGGTAATTCGTGAAAGATTCGTGTGTTGATTTCATCATAAAGATATTATTATTATTATTATTATTATTATTATTATTATTATTATTATTATTATTATTATTATTAATTGAACTGATAACATTAATTAAATAAAGCATACTAAATTCATCCACATTGTGAGATTGAGGGTTTCTTTCTAGCTAAATTCTAGTCTTTTGGACAATTTAGTGATTTCTCTTATTTTCTGAACTAGCACGCGATTCGCATATTTCAGAACGAATCTTGCAAGTATCCGTCTTTTGGTCACGTAAGTTTAAAGACTATGTAATTGCTTTAATATTCGACCCCCGGATTTTAAACCAATACATTTAAGCCAGAGGCACATCTCATTAAATGAAAGTGAAGCAAGAAATGCAATGTTTGAACTTTTAAAAATATTCTCATTACATATAACCCACTCTTTGCGAGACGCATTGTACGTAGGCTATAACAAAGTTATGTTTTAATAAATGTGAACCTGTGAGAAAATAAAATGCATCACTAGTTGCATAAAGTGCCTGTCCTGTTTTAATTAGTCTCGTTTCGCGTGGTTAATTTTTATGAGGCTATGAAATTTATACGGCCAAACTAAAATCGACTCGAAAAAAAAAAAAAAAACTTGCATGTCAGCAGAAAATAAAGGGCATGTAATTATTTATAAGTTACTAACGTGCCATGACTTACAACCAATGAGAATTCGTTCGTAAGTGCTCCAGGGCTATAGTCCTTCAAGTACGTAATTTGAGGAAAATAAAGTTAATGCTTAAGTACTTATTCCTTAAGAAATGCGTGCTTCCTTTAGATTAGTAACTTCACAAGAGCTGTGTCTTGTTTGGCAGAAAGTGCACAAACGCGTAGGCCTATGCACAGTTACGTAGCCTATATGTATGGAGTGACTGCAAACGGGGTAACAGATACGCCCTGTTCATAGGCCACCCAAGTGACGGCGAGAGTGCTTCACGATAAATTTTTGCTTATTCTTCTACATTTTATAACAGTTCAATGTTGATCTTTTGGTCATCATTTTATACAAATATATAAAACTAGCTGATAGCACCCGGCGTTGCCCGGGTTTTCCTTTCTGGTTCTATTTTTAATTAAAGTGGTTATTAAATTTTCGGAAATCTCGGAAACCTAACTATACACAACCAAAACTAATTGTGTTTACTAAGCTTTCCTCGCCCATAAAGATTAATCTTTACTTAACATCACTTACATGAATTAATGAACTCCTTAGCCAAATGCCTGCCAGGGTTAACTCAATTTAAAGCAGTTGTAAATCAGGCACCGAAAAGAAAACATTTCATCATGTGCCTGACGTTAAACTGCTGTTTTAAATTTATATATTTATTTGTTTTTATTGATTTATTTATTTGTTTTTATTGATTTATTTATTTGTTTTTATTTATTTATTTATTCTGGTGTAGTTAAGGCCATTAGGCCTTCTCTTCCACACCTCCAGAAATACAAAGTAATAGAAAAATCAAATTATAAACAAAGTAAAATCCAACGAAAATATAATTCCTTCTCCTCTTTGTGATCACTTTCAGCATCGAATCAATATAATATACATATATAATTTAATTTACATTGGAACATTTTTTACCTCTTGACCGCTGTACACCCACTTATATCATACCCAGATTTTTTTTAATATAACTTGAAACTACATCTCATAAATTCAGAACATAGGCTATTATATTAATTCTAATTTTATATACAGAATACAGATACAATATAAACTCGCAATAAGTCATTTTTTAACATAAAGACTAATATTCTGAGAAACGTATAGATCTACCGGTATTTTAGAAATTAAGGGATTTTTATTTGCACAACGCTTAACATATTAAATTTTAAACGTGATTATACAGATATCATTTCGCAGCAACACATTTTCGGACGTGAACAACAAATTTTGAGAATTAATACAATGTTATTTTCAGTGGGCTTATGTACATTCACATACTACATTAGCAACATGACAAAAGTATCATTGAATTGCTTATTGATGTGTGTGAAATCTTTTTTTTTTTTTCACTTCTTTGTATAAAATGTAGTTGAGGATATGAAAAACACGCAGTTTTTAAGTTAATGTCTGTAACTTTGAGCGACTGTCCTTGAGCTTCATTTTAATATGGCCATTACAAATGCTAGTGGCATTGAAATTTCAGTTGCTTAAAATTGAATGAGTATCCTAGCAATACGTGGAATAAAAACATCTCCTTTTATTTTTGCAGTTAATATTGCCAATTCTTTTACGTTTCGTATGAGTTTTTCACACCAATTCTTATTCGTGCATAATTTTGGTGGGTCAATATTTCGCAATGGTGCTATTGGTTATTCAATATTAAGTAAATTATGTGGTAGCAATCCTTGTAGTTTCAAAGAATTCTAGAATTCAGTTGTATCAAACAGTCTGCTCACTACAAAACTGCATCGAGGAATTCATAATACAATCCTGGATTGCGTATTGCATGAATTATCTAGTTTTAGCCTTCGCGATCTGTAACAACAATGTAGTTTAATTTCATGTTAAAATTTCCAAGGCCTCGTGAAAGTCGATGTTGAATATAACAGACAATAATAAAAGAACAATTGACTGTAGAAGATTTTGTATTTTAATATTATACATGAAGATTTAATCTATTTTTTTATTTTTTATAATTTTAATTAATTTAACTTCCATTTGCACAATTTTAATGTAGCCTATGTTCTTCTCCTGGTTATGAAGGTTAAATGTGCAAACTTTGGCACATATTGGTCAAAGCGTGTAGATTTGTATAGAGAACATACACACCCACATACATACATACATACATACATACATACATACATACATACATACATACATACATACATACCCACATTCAATTTTATATATTAAGATAGCAGTTATAAATATAGGCCTATTTGCTAACTTAACTCCAAGGAAATTGAAATGTAATTTATTTTATATAGATATTTAGAATAGCAGTTATGAGTGGATTTGCTAGCTGCAGGAAATTGATATGTAATTCAGTTTCTATAAATATTCAGAGTAACAGTTATGACTGCATTCGCTAATTGCAAGGAAATTGAAATATAATTAATATATAAATGAAAGAGATGATCTGTAAATAAATTACTGACTTACATTTTTAGATTAAATTTGGTTTGTTAAGGTAAATGATTTTGATATTTTACTATTGGTTGAGGAAAATGCCAACCCACATCATTTGTATCTTTTATCTTAAAAGGATTAAAATAAGTAATATGGAACTAAAATAGTTTCTGATCCGTCACATAATGACACAAACCTCAGTCCTCTCGGAAGAAAGTCCCGTAAACCACTACTGTTTACAATTATTACATGTACTGCTATATAGGGAAGAATTTGTAACAAAAAGAACAATGTTACAGACCATCTTGTCTGCAATTATATTCCATGAAGTTCCTGAGTTCATATTTTGTATAGAGCGGTGGACTTTACAGAGCATTAAAATCCTCATCATTGCTTTCCGAAAAGAAATTAAAGCCAATTTTTTAGATGTAAAGGACCTAAAAGGCCTATGTACGTAAATGGCAGAGCTCTATGCGAAATTCAACGATACTTTCAAGTGAAAATTATATATAAATATACAAATAGACTATGTCAAAATTACGTTAACACTTCAGTGGAAAATATATATTTTATTCATATTTTTATTTCAAGTAAACTATGACAGGTTAAGTCTGCAAGAAAGAATAGTGGTGACAAGGTTGATGACAGTGTTTAGATCTCCACCAATAGTCCTTAGAAAGTTTGAACACCGATTTCATCAAGACTCACCAAAGGCGAATGTCTGTTGTGCTGTCAGCGTTACGAGTTTAAACGGAAGTTACATTTTTAACAACCCAACATTGAATTCCGAAAGGTATTTTGCATATGTTGCAGTCATACACTATCGATGAACTTCGATTGAAAATACGCTACCCGGGGTATTTTCAATAGGATGTTGCAACTGTGCATTTTGTTCCTAATGTTCGTGGTTTTCTAGACAAGATATGGAAATGGATCTTTGCAATGGCCTTCCTACTCCCTTGATCTAACACTTTGCGACTTATCATTCATTCATTCATTTATTTATTTATTTATTTATTTATTTATTTATTTATTTATTTATTTATTTATTTATTTATTTATTTATTTATTTATTTATTTATTTATTTATTTATTTATTCATTCATTCATCCATCCATCCACCCAGTCATTCATTCATTCATTCATTCATTCATTCATTCATTCATTCATTCATTCATTCATTCATTCATTCACTTATTTATTTATTTATTTATTTATTTATTTATTATTTATTCTGGTGTAGTTAAGGGCATCAGGCCTTCTCATCAACATCACCAGAATTACAAATACAAGAATAGAAATAAAAAGAAAAATCACACCATAAACAAAGTAAACTCATTCAAAAATGTACACAGGTTGCAGTCACACAAACTTCAGATGAATGATTAAGTATTATAATTAATTATATCATAAACAATTAACGAACATAAACAAGAACTTGTAATTTTAATCTAAAATAAAAACACAAATCAACACTTCTAGCAATATCTAAAAACCATTAAATAAGACATTTTCGAATTTAATTTTGAATTGTGATAAAGTCCGGCAGTCCCTGATGTCATCAGGTAACAAATTCCAGAAGCGAGATATTTCTACAGTGCAGGAGGATGAAAAGCGTCCAAAACGTTTCTTGCAAATTAAGGAAATAGATTAACACGTACGTATCGTTATTTCCTGCCATTAGTAAGTCTGGTAACCCTGTTGCAGTGACTAAGGGAAGGAATGCTGTTATTCAGACCGGGTTCGTGTGTGTATTCATAGGTGAGTAGATGATGCGCTATTGCCAAAATACGTAGAATTTCTAATTATGAAAACATATAGTATATTGTTATGCCTTCTTATAATACTGTAAAGGGATAAATCATTCCTTATCAGTGTCTTTAAAGATAAACATGGAGATAGTAATCATCGAGTAAATCGTGTTAACATTTAGGGGATTTTTTGTCTTTGAAAGGTATTCATTTGGAACAAATATAATTTTACTTTATCCAAGGAAAAAGCTGTTAAAATCTTCACAGCATAGAAGGCCAGCGCTATATAAACTACGCTACCGAGGGCGACTATTGGGAGTAGGATTGTGATTTTTGTCCATGTCGATTGAAAATCTAATAAAGAATAATTTTATTTATCCCTCTGGCGTGTTTCAATAGCATGGACGATTTTAGCGTAAATTTAATTTAAAAAACGCTAATTTCAAGCAATTGGACGATGCCAGTAGATTGCAACGTCGTAGCGACAGAGAGAGGTTCGGGTACAGAGACAGACTTGAGTTTGTTGACTCTTAGATCTATATTACTAGAAGACAGACAACTGTTTTAGCGATGATGTTGCCAGAATGCTGAAACTTCAAACTTATTTTTTCTAATTAACCGTGCATTTAATCACGAAACGTAATATAAATTTTCTATTCCTTTAAAAGTGTACCCTGTCGACTCTTATAATCTGCAGGGTTATTTCACTTCCACCCTTTGTATTGTACATAATATTCTTTGGATACTCTAGTCATTTAAAAGAGTTAATTTAATGAATTATTATTTATTTTTCGTCTCTTGCTTAGTCGAGCATTACACGAGTATAATTATTTCTTCATTATAACATTTTGTAAAACCCGAGAGGAAACTAGTCTTAATTACGAATTCAGTGGTGTTGTAATTCCGCAAGAACAATGTTGTAAATACCTAGGAGTGTATTTAAACTCCAAACTTTCTTGGGGAGAGCATGTTGATAATGTTACAGGCAAAGCATAGAGGGCACTTCACTTTATTATGAGAATCTTGAGAAAGACTAGCCCCAAATCGAGGGAAATAGCATATCTAACATTAGTGCGACCGTTAATGGAATACGGAACTACGTGTTGGGATCCCTATAGAATATATCAGATAAATTCCTTAGAAAGAATCCAGTATAGGGCAGCTAAATTTGTTAAAGGTAAAAGAGAAGATGGGAACGATACGATAAAAGAACTTAAATGGGAAACTTTGGAAAACAGACGTAGGAAAACTAGAATAACATCATTGTATAGAGCACATCTAGGTCAGAAAGCATGGGTAGACATAACGGCTCGGTTAGAAAAGCCAACGTACTATGGTAGGAACGATCATGATTTTAAAATCAAATGTAGGAAACAGAAAACGGATGTAGGTAAATTCTCATTTTTAAATAGAACTATAAATGATTGGAATGACCTACCTGCAGCGGTCTTTGAGGGCTGTCCTTCCTTAAGGAGATTCAAGAATAATTTAAAGAGTTGTGTATAAAGTGAAAATTAAAATTAAGGTGACATTCAACATTTAATTTTTTAAGGTGACATGTATTTATCTAGCCTGACGAGTTTACTTCCTTGGTTTGAATTGTAAATTATTTAAAAATAGCGTGTAAGAGGGCCTTAGACTAGAAATGTTTAGTTTAAATGTAGTTCTGTTTATAAGTATACATAAGAATGCAATTATTTGACTTATTTGAACTGTTGTATCAGTGAAGCGAGGTGAGTCAGTGAAGTTATGGTTTTACAGTGCAGTGAACAGTTCCGATCAGTGATAATTTATAGCGTCAATGAAATGTGTTACAGAGTGTCAGTGAAATGTGCTAAAGTGTCAGTGAAATGCGTCATAGTGCCACTACAGGGAATGAGATGAGAGTAAAGTGAAAGACTATTGAAACTTATGTAGGACCTATACATAATTATGTAGGTTGTGTTGTAAAATTAGGTGTTTTATTTTATGTTTTATTATTATTGTGTTAAATTGTATTGTGTATTCTTATTGTATTGTGTATAAAATTGTATATGTGTTGTAAATTTTATTATGTATTGTAAATTTTATTGTGTATTGCTTATCATTTTAACTGTGTATTGTTAATATTGTATATACCACTGCCACCGGGTGCTTGCCCACTTGCAGTGTAAATAAATACATACATACATATGTTATATACTTTTCCTACTAGGGAATAAGAGTATAGTCGCCCTCGGTAGCGCAATTGGTATAGCACTGGCCTTCTATGATCGAGGTTGCGGGTTCGATCCCGGCCGAGGTCGATAGTATTTAAGTGTGTTTAAATGCGACCGGCTCATGTCAGTAGATTTACTGGCATGTAAAAGAACTCCTGCGAGACAAAATTCCGGCACATCCGGCGACGCTGATATAACCTCTGCAGTTGCGAGCGTCGTTAAATAAACTATAATTTAATTTTTTTTTTTAAATAAGAGTGTAAGTAAAAAAATTCAATTTTCACGCTTCCTCACAATACAAGTCACTTAACAATAAGTAGAATTAAAAAAAATACTATGTAATACAAATAAATTAAATTCTCAAAATCCTCACGACTTTATGCTGTCACTGATTCAAACTCAAACCTCTGTCCTGAAATCTTGCCTATACTCTTACTCCCTGATAGGAAAGATGTAGTAAAAAAAAGGTAAAGGTATCCCCGTAACATGCCTTGAAGGCACTTGGGGGGCATGGAGGTAGAGCCCCATGCTTTCCATGACCTCGGCACTAGAATGAGGTGGTGTTGTACTTACTCATATTGTTGAAGTAATATTTTGCTTTGCCCTATAGGCTTTCATTTTATGTAGCTACGTAAAATGAAAAAAAAAAACAACAACAACCACAAATAAACGAGAACTTCGACAAATTGTGCAACTTAATTTTTTCAGTATTAAGTCAGGCACTCGACAACGATTGGAAGCCTTGACACAATTCTAAAATAGTTTTTAAACTTTAGTAGAAATGTCGTTTCTCCGAAGAAATTTTTTTTTAGATGTAGCCCTTCTTGCTCTGAAAGTTTCTATCGAAATATTTAACAACAATTTATAGAGTATGAAGTGAAGACTAAAATAGGTTTATATATTAATCATAATTTTTCTCATACTGCCATGCATTAACAAACTTAACCATTACTATTGTTAAAAACATTATATCAAAAATTTAAATTTTGCATAATATTCTTTGCAATTTAGGCAGTCTGCTATGGCAGAAAGAATGTTCATTAATTAGGCCTATACGGGTTAGAATGTAGCTGTATGTGTGCAGAGGAGACGAATGGAAGTCCTTATGCACTTATGCAATAGCTGAACCATTACGGACTCCAAGAGAAATTCTGGGTGGATCAATCGGAATTTAAATTCAGGCCCCTGGTTCATAAGCCCAATGCACCAGCACTGAACCACCGTGGCGGTTACCGTAGTTACGAGGTGCGTTTGAAAAGATCGTGGCCTGACACATAGATTGTATTTCAGAGATATGGTCTATGGTTTCAGACTTATGGAACATTTTATAATGTAAATCATTATAACTCAAGCTTTCGTCTAATTGAGTAGGTACGCAGTTCATCAAGTGTCTTCCATCACCTACAGAGCTCATTTCATTGTTAGTATGATCGCTATCTTTCAATTCATTTTTATCCCACATTACGTTTTCTGTGAAAAAGCTGAACTTCAGAAGAATTACTGCAGCACTTTGTGCCTTTGAGTCCTGTGGTAGTTCAAGTATGCCCTTGATACAATCGAAAGAGATCAAGGCGAACATGAAAGTTCGTTTTTCAGTTTAAAAGTAAAGGTACAGAGTGATTTATATAGAACTGACACATTTCTTTCATTAATTGTTTCAAAACGAATTGTGCTAGCGACAACTTATTATACCTAAAATGTAGAGGAATTTTGGGAGATTATTTACCTCTATAGCAAATGTTGAAAATGTCCTCCATCCTGCATAAGGCACAACTCAACACGTCGTTCCATGTTACTGGCCACTCGTTGGAGACTCTGTTGTCAATAGCTTGAATCTCCTGTGTGATGTGATTCAGATCGTCCAATGTCTGGGGACGTGTGGCGTAAACCCTGTCTTTTAAGTAACCCCATAGAAAGAAGTCCGGCGTTGTCAAATCCGGAGATCTCGGTGACCACAGGTTCCTGGAAATTATTCGGTCGTCAAAGAAACTTGCAATTAGTTCCATGGATTCATTTGATGTATGGCATGTAGCGCCATCTTGCTGAAAATATCCTTAACTCAGCTCTACATCGTCCAGTTGCTCAACAAACTCCATGAAAATCAGTCGGTACTCTGCAGTGTTCACAGTCTGGTTAAAAAAATTGGCCCCACTATTCTCTGTGAGGATATTGCGCACCAAACTCCGATTTTAACCGGGTGGATAGGTGCTTCATGGATGACATGTGGATTTTCGATAGCCCAATAGCGTGAGTTCTGTGAGTTCATATAACCGGATAAATGGAACCATGTGATGGACAATATGGCAGGATTTTGCACAATGAACGTCTGAAACCAACGACAATAATTCAATCTTTTATCCTTATCTGATTCCTGTAGCTGATGAACAACCGTAACCCTATATGGCTTTAGACCTGCACTTTTCGCAGATCTCTGACACATTGAGTAGGTGTACCCTGTCTCCTGCGACAAACGTCTTAATGAGTTTTGGGTGACTGCTACAGTCGTGCTCATACGTCAACAACAACCGTGGGAAGCCTAGATGAACGATGCTTGCCCTTTTCACTCACCAGTGATCCAGTTGTTTCCAATTTGTTTACCAGTCACAGTATTATGTTTCTTTTGGGAGGATTGCGAACACCAAATTCTCTCTGTTATGCCCTTTGAGTAGCTGTAATTGAATTCGTAATCCAGTATTGCTTCACAAGGAAGAGTTGTTGATTTAATGTGTACTGCATTTTCACGTCGACACAAAATGTCGAAAACAGCTGCCAACAATAGGAATAAAACATAAGCATCTGAGCATCTAGTTCTGCCAACAATAGGAATAAAACATAAACATCTGCGCATCTAGTGACAAGGAATCGAAATTCCAGAACATTCTGCTTAATTTGGTGCTAAAATTGGGTCATTGAATGAATTTCCAACGGAATAGTTAAAGAAAGAAACGTGTCAGTTCTATATAAATCACTAAACAAATGAAGACTTCATTTCTTTCTTCCCCCCCCCGTCTCTCTCTCTCTCTCTTGAAAATAATTGTCTCAAATTCAATAGGCTATAGGGTAAACTCGGCTAATTTCGTGACAAGGCTAATTTCATGATATTTTTATTTAAATTTATCCCGAAATTATGTTAGGAACATATGTAATTCTGATGGTGTAGTATACATGACAGAAGATGTACTACAACACTGATTTTGTTCACTGCGTTCTTACAGTGACGTGAGTGAATTTTTTTAAAACTACTTGAAGAGTTGTGAGATCTATAGCTTTGAATTTGCGAGTGAATACATCATCCGAGTTACTTTGTCAAAAGAAGAGTTTTTTGCTGCGTTTTGTGGTCCAAATTATTTTAAATGGTGAGTAGTGACATTGTATACTTCTTGGTGAAAAATATAAACTTATTATTGCACTGATTATGTAACACAATCTTATCTTATCTTGTAGGCTATTTTCTTAGCGTTTTTCTCTTTAATTTTTTTCTATGATATATAAACATTCTCTGGTGAAAGAAATATCAAATGCATGAAATATAAAATATTTGTGTATATATTCATAGTATCCCTGATATATTGTGCATATCGTGTAAGTTGCAGGTAGCAGATATTCGCAGGGTCAAATGTGGAAAGAAATACAATATAAATGATATGAAAGAGACAATTGATTGTGTCTTAAACAAAGGAAAACTGACGCAGAGAAATCTCGTCTTTTTCTTGGCAAATTCGACGGGAACTAGGAAGGGACCAAAGCAGCAGTGAAGGAAAATGACATGTCCAGTCTGTCAAGTAAGTTAAAAGAGGTAGACAACGAAACAGCATCATCTTCAGGTGCCAAATAAAGAAGATCTGTGCTTAAAGAAAGACAGAATGACAAGGCTAATTATTTTGTGCGGAGTCTGTTCAGGAAATTTCGAGGACGACAAGCATGGTGAAAGATGGATTCAGTGTGTCAGTTGTAATCAATGGTTTCATAAAACATATAGGTACCTCTCAAAAAACTGAAAGAACTTCAATTGTTTGAGTTGTAGGTATTAATCTTAATGAGAAATTTAAAATTTGACTGAATATGCCAAAATATTTTGAATTCAAGGAATATCACGTAAAATACCAACCTTTCTAGATTGATAATTTTGTTTGTTTATTTGTATTGCTTGTTTGTAATTTTTGTATAAATTTGAGCTGAAAATGTTGATATATAACTTCCTAACCTATTAATGTACGTACATTAAAAACATTATTTTAAGAAAATTCAACCATATATTTTACCAAAACCTTCGTATCACGAAATTATGCGAGTCTGCCCTACATAAGAATATATGACTGTTCATATTCCTTTTGTATAAATCTCTGCCTTTTTGTTTTCCCGCATCCCGACGAAAACGAAGAATCGTGGTTTCTCCGTAATTAGTAATTATTTACTTTCAGAGATAAGACTGATTTGAGAAAAAATTACTAAGTTTACCATATGAACTAATTTCAGTGCCTATAATTTGAAGCCATCTATTGGGACTTTATATTACATATAGACTAATTAAAGAAGAAAACTAATACAGTAATACTTCTTTTCAAGATTAAGACGAATATACTTAATTTTCATTATTTGAAATATTATCTACGGTAAATTTTAGTTTATTGTAAACAAATTTCTTGTAAGACATTTTTAATGTAATTTTAAATGTTATTGTTTAACATTCTTTTTCTTTGGGAACCTCATCAAGTTGAGGAAGATTAAATGTGATGTTTTTTTTTGTATCAGTATTCATTTATTTAACCTGGTAGACATAAGGCCGTCAGGCCTTGTCTGCCCCTTTACCAGGGGATTACAACTATAATATGAAGAATAAAATTACAATTAATATTAAATTTACAATTACAATTACAATAAAAAAATTACTTAAAATGTTACGAAATAAAACATTAATTTAACTTACAAATTAATGCAAATTCTATTATGATTATATGACTGCGAAACATGACCATGAATTAAATGAAAGATGCATGCAGTGGTGTTTAAAAATCGTATCATTCCAGTAGGGTTGATATTATTGATGTTTCTCTAACAATTATGTTAAAATAATCTCGACAGAAATTAACTTATAGTATAGCGTGTAATATTACTAACAATTTAACTTTATAACCTTCTGTAGTTACGCTTTTGTTAATTCATATAAATTATTACGAGTAGGGCTCGGATTGTCATTATCTAAAAGTTAGCGTATTATAGTTTCAGATCAACAACAATTTATTTTATCTTAAGTAGAATACTCATTGTCACTGGGTACTTTGTTACGGTCTGGTGAACAATGGCACAGAAATCTAGTCACTGATTCTTTGACAATGAATGTAAACAAAAACGAAGATTACAGTAGGCTACCCACCCCGTTGATAAAAAAAAAAGTCTGTGGCGAGCGATTTACACAGAAAACGATTTCCATTTCAAATACCATGTGTTTAGCAAAGACTCTTTGAATTCCAAAACAGTGTAAACCAATTGCTTATCTTAAATATCTGAGACATAACTAATGATACATAGTGGGTTATAGCGGATTAAGAACTGAAATTACATATAATCCGTCATACGTGAATGCAGAATGATGTAATAGATAAATAAAAATAAATAAATGTACACACTGTTAATTTTTACTTTAGGTTATAAAAATTTCAGCTCTAATTATGAATTTCTGAAACGGTAATAAACAAAAGAAACCATATTTCTTCTCGCTATACATTTCTTTCTGTCTCTCTTTGTCAAGCACTTTATTCCTGTTGGGGTTTGGTAACCCTACCTGCAAACTAGACAAGCTGTCGCTGAAATCCCTGACATGGTGTGAGTTTGACTCGACTTCGGATATCCATTCAAGGATCAATAACCGTACCCGATACTTGATTCGAACTCACGACAAACGCCTCCAAAATCAAACATAATCTTAACCTTTGCGTATACCACGGTTGACCTATATTATTACTCATGTGAAGTAAAATGTAATGTATATGCAGCAGCATTCCTCGTACCCAATTTTCCGTCCCGAGAAGCAGAGAAATAAATAAACACATAAGGTACTGCGTACTGTAGAGGGACATGTATGACTTAACTTCATGGGGGAAATGCTTTAAGTTTCCAGTACCGCAAATACGTGAGATATTTCTAAACTTGTATCGGTCCAGATATGTAACCTAAGCACGTTCTTCAGTTTTAGATACTTCGCGAAATTCCTACACAAAGTGCACATAATAAATACGATTATCTAAGAATTATATAAATTATATGCAGGAACAAAACGTGTCTTCATAACAGCGTGTGCTGGATTGGGAAGCAATATTTGTGTGTTGTGTTAACGCTGGGATTGTAAGCTCCATTCTAACCAGTCAGCAGACAGGAATACATCTGCAATTCCAGAGAGGTTCAGTAAAGAAATCATTTTTCCCGGAGACAGCTGAGACTCGAGGCGAGGAGTGCTACTTGCTATTCTGCCGATGACTTCCTAGCGCTCCGCACGGATAAACGGCTATGCAGAACGAGGTCTAAGTCCCAAATGGCTCTCAGATTTTTATTTGTTATTCTTAGAGCGAAGAGAAGAAAAAGAGGCCGTGTTCTGTATTCCTTTATTTTTAAGTCAAGTTTTGGAATTTAACACATAACAGAAAAATACAGAGCTATATCTCTCCTCCTACAGATACACTCTTACACTGTGTCTAACCAGGAGGATTCTGTAACCAAACCACCTGCAACTAAGCACGTGCTCTCTCATTATAATGCACAGATTCAATCATTGAGACATTGTCAAAAGATTCTATTCCTTTATAATTGAACAGGTGTCTTCAGTTCATTTGTTCTATAAATCTAGACTTAAGTGTTTAACATTATATGGTAGGGCCTACTTTTCTTTACTCCTTCTTAATCATATGACATAATTGAGAAATTGTGGAAAGGAAAACCGAAGAGAATTCAGAAAATCTGTTTGACCATTGATTTTGTGTATCATAGATATCTCTATCTACGTCTCCTGGATGAAGTCTAGTTTTCTTTCTCTGTAACACATATATTATGTGCGGCAGTAATCTTAATTTTGAAAAGGTAATGTGAGCTTTGAAGAGCTTCAGTTAACAATAAAATAAAATTATGATAATTCACAAACTGTATTGGTAAATGCAAACTTCTACGCAGACACCCTTGAGTCGTACACGACGGAAGGATATGAGAACCCCTTATATTTTTACATGAACAAAATATTTTGTTTATGAAAACCTTTGGATGAAAGTACAAATGAATCGTGAATTGCAGAAATCCCACATATCTTTTTGAATAATTTTTTTTCAGGAGACACAAAAAACTGATTATTTTCGAAAGCGTTTGGTAGTTTGAAATTAATTTTTCTTCATTAAAGCACAATAATAAAATGTCGTGTTTGACACACATGACCTTGAATGTTTTTCTTTAGTATTTGATGGAAAAAAAATCAGAATTGCCCGGACATGTGGGGTTTCCACAAGTCATGATTGGTAACAATTATTTTATTTATTTAAAACAATTTCTAGGTGAAGAAGACGGAGGATTTTATCTTCTAAACTCTTTTAAGTGTATATTTAAACCAATCTATTAAAAAAGTACACAAACATAAAACAACGGGAAGTTATATGATTGGTTAATTTCTCAAATATAATAAATAAACATAGGCCTATATATATATATATATATATATATATATATATATATATATATATATATATATATATATATTAAAAAACATTTGAAAGCAAGGCACGTGATGAAATGTTTTCTTTCGTTACCTGATCTGCAGTTGTTTTAAATTAAGTTAATCCTTTCAGGCATTTGGCTAAGAAGTTCATTAATTCATGTAAGTGACGCTATATAAAGATTCATCTTTGTGGACGAGAAAAGCTTATTAAAGACAATTCATTTTGGTTGTCTATAGTTGAATTTCTGAGATTTGCGAAAAGTCTAACAACCAGTTTAATTAAAAGAGAAGAAAAAAGGAGAATCCGGGCAATGCCGGATGCTTTCAGTTAATCTACTATAAAATACAGTACACTACATTTTGCTCTGTATCTCATATACTTTTAAAACTATTAATGTATAATTTTTAAGACAAATTATGAAAACTATAGGCCTAATGAATATTCACTGGAAATGTTAATGTTTTAATGATTGTATAAAAATGTTAGCAAAATGTTTTTGAAAAAAAAATCTTGTGAAAAAATTGATAACTCATGAGATATGTGTCAAATTTTCTCATGCATTAGTAGAAGGATCTGAATGAATTTTATTACAAAGCCTAGAGTCACCATTTAATTTTGGAGGGTAGAATCATTTTTCTAGGTTAGTCTGGGAATTAGATGGTATTTTTTATTTGAAAAATTAATAAAAATTTTCGAATTTCTAAAAAAATAGTGTCTCATTCCCAGACTAATATAGTAAAATGATTCTAGTTATCAATATTAAATTATGTCTTAGGCTCTGTAAAAATTCCTTACAATCCTTGCAGTATTTTATGAGAAAATCTGGCACTTGCATCTCAGTTTTTCACTTTTTATTTTTTCATGAGATTTTTTCAGAAATATTTTATTGAAATGTTTATATGTTTACTAGAACATTAAAATTTAAAGCTAATGTTCACCACAGTTTCCTTAATCTTTCTTAAAAATTTCAAATGGATGGTTTCAAAAGATGATGAATACAGAGGAAAATGTGGGCTGCAGTATTTATTTTATTTTATTGTATTTTATTTTATAATAGACTTACACCTCCTGGTTACTTTAAATAAATAATTCACTAGTTACGCTAAAAATCACTTGCCAGACTGTAGTGTTTTGAAACAGCAAGAATATTAACCGATAGAACTCACTATCTGTTCGCCATAATGTAGTGCCTAGAGAAGGCACGGAAGCTTATCACTAGAAAAATGTGCGTTACAACGCGATACAGGTTAGTTTGGTCTGAAGTATGGATGACGTCACAGGTACAAGCGCAATAACATAAATGCACTACGAGAGGTCGGCAGTACAAGTAGGAACCAACAAATGACCTTCAGTGTCACCTAGTCGTATGGGAAAGAAAGCCGTGTGTTTACAATATTGTACAGGTGGTAGTGTTGTGTAAAAGTATTTAAAATACCTAAGTCGAATAATTTGGAATTAAATAGTCTAAGAAATAAATAGGCTACGGAAAAGAGATTTTGATTCCTCAAGGGGAAAATATTTTCTGTGCCGTGTGCAAATGTGAAATTAAAATACGTAGGAAATATTACATAGAGCGGCATTGTAACAGCAAAAAACATACCGAAAACGTACAAAGGCCTTCGACATCACATAATGAAAAATAAACACGATCTGAATTTAATGTGGATTTATGTAATATGATGATTTCTGCAAATATTCAGTTAAAGAAACTTGATAATCCAGATTTTAGAAGTGAAAAGGTGAAAGAAAAATTCCACAAATTCTGAAAAAAAATAAAAAATAAAAAAAATACCGGTTATACAGTTATGTGTGACATTTTGAATGGAGGGAAAAACGACATACAACGGCGCTTTATTCATTTGCACCTCTAACATCTTGTGACATGGAAAGAAGCTTTTCGATGTTGAAAAACTATTTGAGTGAGAGACGTCGAACTTTCTCTTTTAATAATTTACGCATGTATATTGTGGTTCAGTGTAATGCATCCTTTAATCATCTAGGCGGTGACAGTTAACATTTGAGGTAAGTTTTTAAATCACCATAACTATAGGTTATTACAACTTCATTCTAGTATTTATAGACCGATTGGAGTGATGAGGTTCTCATTACCAGACTGTACTTTCTTGCCGCTGTTTACGTTAGTGAATGACAACAGTATAGTTCATTGACACTGAACTTAAGGCATAATGCACAATTTTCCACCCTTTACTTATCACTGAGGTTTGACTCGTTATTTGTTTCCACACTTGTTTAGGTAACCTTATGTCTGACATTCTCTCTCTGAATGTTCTTTCCATTGCTGCTTAAAACCCTTTATTCTGTAGTTTATTTCTTACAAGTTTAATTCTTGTCGGATGTTGTTATTCCTTAGATGATCTTGTTTTATACTACATATTTTGACTTGGAGAAATTTCATTTCAGATATCTGTGTAGAGTAAAATACGTATTACTTTCTTTTTGTCCCTCCCTCCTCAGCGAAACAGTTCAGGAGAGGCGATAAAATTTTATAACTTAATTCTTGTCTCCCTGCGTGATTTAATTGTTTGAATTCGATAAAGTAACTAAGCAGTCACTTCCTAAGAAATATCTCACTTAAATAGTGTTGTAATACTCTCAACAAGAAGTACCACAATATCTGAAAATGTAATTATTGAGCCTCACGCACAAGGATTAGAATGTTGTTCCTAATCACATTGGCTAGTAGTAATATCCACTCTAGTCTTTATATGTGAATAGACTACAAAAGAGATGTGTTCTGTACCTCGATTCTGCCGCCTGTAAGGCTCAATAGTACTCACTTTAGTGAGAGAATGAGTGAAATACGAAGCCGTCCTGGAACTATAGCAAGGTGTAAAATCCTTCTTCACCCGGACTTAAATCCCAGACTCCTCCAGTCAGTTACGCAACTATGTACCATCAAAACATATTATATTGTGTGTTGCAACTGAAGACCTGTATTGACAAACATCCCAAGTCTATTATTTACCGAATTTGTCATTTTACTGATATATGTTGTGTTTTGCATCGGATATCATTCTGTAAAAAAGAATATCCCAAGTTCGACTCTAAGCCTGTACTTTTTAATCATACAAATATTTATTTTACTTCTCTTCTATTGCAAGTCCACATACTTTTTATACTGTCCTGAAAACTTTACTTCAATGGACTTGGGATGTTTGTCAATCCAGACCTTCAGTTACTTAGTATCAGAACTAGTGGAAGTTGGTAAAGGATGGCCCAAGTTTCCGTTGCTGTGGAACTATGTTTAAGGTGCTAATTAAGAGGCCGTTGTTGTATTTGCGTTTCCACAAATGTCTCTCTTTGCAGAGGGAGATTCTAACGCGGATGTTCTATGTAGTTCATAAATATAATTCACCCGCTGATGGGATACACACTGTAAACTACGGAAGTGTTGTAATTTTTCACTTTAGTTCTTTGTCTAATATTTTTTGTTTCGCTAGACGCTCACACAATTATGCTAATGACATTAGAGATGCGACAATTAAAGAGTTTTAGTCCGCTGTGTGGATTGGTGGAAATGGTAATAGCTTTCTGTAGGCACATTAAATCAATTCCCCCAATCTGGACGAATACATTATAGAACAAATTAGACAGACCTCACAGCAAATTGTTCCTCATTTTATTATTCCCGAAAACCATGAATATTTATGACGAATATTATTAACTGTTTGAACTAAAACAATATTTTCTTTAGCAACGAAAGCCGAACTCTGGAAGTTTAAGGAGCGACGCAGAGTTTCGTATTTCTTCAACGAGAGTTATTATAGGATAATGTGATGAAGACGAAAGCGGGAGCCCGAGGGAAATAACATACATACATATATACGGCCGGTTTAGTTTATTCACTTACGACAGATTGTTTAATGGTTTGTGCTACAAGACCCTCAGACTGATATTTCAAATAATCCCTCGCAGGAAGAATCCATTTGCAACACGCCACAAATCTCAACCGCTTTCATGCTGGAGCCAAAATACATGGAGAAACAAAATGTAATATAAAATGCGGAAGCCATGATTACCAAATGAGCTGAAATGTTGGCCAATTATCACTCTTTAAAGAGTAACGGGCTATAAACACCTCAAAACATGCAACTACTCCAACAATTTCGACGCCGTTCTTGGTACTGCTTCCAATAAAAGAGCTTGTAAACTAATTCTTGCTGTTATATATCTCCTGAAAAGAGTCTAAGAACAAAATTTAAATTCATTTTCTTGAGGCGACCAATAAAGACGTGACTCAAATATTGATAGAAGATTACTTAAATTAATATAGTTTTTTATGGACGAAACAAGTTTTGAAGACACTGTAAGCTTTGCATATTTTGTTACGCTACGTAATTTGTAAATATGAAGGACTGTCTTTTCCAAGCATGTGAATTGTATTTATTGATTGATTACATTCTGATAATTTCTTTAAAAGTAAGTACTTATATTTTAATTTTCTAATTTTTATTATTGTAGTATTATTAAATGCGACTACAAAAACCTCTAGGTGCCAGTAAAAATAAACATTAATTTACTGACTTTCATAAGCATGATACCAACTTTTATGGCACATAGATGCTAAATATTAAGATAGTATTGAACTATCCATATCTTTATACATTTATTGCAATAGAACAGTAGCGCTGAAATACATGTTTGTCAGTAATGTCGACTGTGGAGTTTCTTCATTTGCTCGTGAAGCTATACAATTGTACAAAAAGAGATAAAAGGAAAAATGATAAGAGAATTCAAATTTCAAAATCATACAGACACGTACACTTTATTTTGAAGATGTGCTGATAAATGACCAGCACAGTAACTGCACTGAGTAAGGAGTCAAGCGTTGGACTATTGTTACGAAATGAGCGCCTGTTTCAGTGTTCATGGCGGAAGATATTTTGTTATAAAATTTCGGTCAGTGTATGCGACCAGTGTTAACTCATTCTGAATATTTGTGATTCAGTTGATAATGGCAATATCCTTTGTGCTGGATGCCAGACTAGCTAGGAAACTGAGCTCAGTCTCGTCAACCAATCCCGGAGTTTGGCGGTGTATGTGTAGATTTTTCGTTGTGTATTTAATAGCTAAAAATGTAGGTATATTTGAACAAGAGATGGGATGTCGGGGTGATTTTTTTTAGTAAGTTATTTAGCGTCTGAATGAATGCCGGTGAAATGAGTCCGGGGTCCAGTACCGAAAGTTACCCAGCATTTGCTGATACTGCGTTGAGAGAAAACCCCGGAAAAACTTCAACCAGGTAACTTGTCTTGACCGGGAATCGAATCCAGGCCACCTGGCTTCGCGGCCAGACACGCTAACCGTTACTCCACAGCTGTGGACTATCGTGGTGATTCTGGTATAAGATGAACTGGAGATTGATTCTAAGAGGCAATCGTTGCTTTTCTCGCTATGCTGTATTCCAAGTTGTCAGCTGAATTCGCATGGAAGTAAGGATGTAAGCGTTAAGTGAAGTGATTGTGGTTTGAGATGGGTTTGGAATAAGACCTGGACATTAACCTCGGAAAAGCAATAAGAGCTTGTTGCTTCTTAAGTCATTCCCAATGCTCTATTTCAGGCCACCGGTAATCGAGTTCAATTGGAGAGGTTTATGGAAAGGTTAAAACTGGCTTAAGATGAGATGGGGATGGGTCAGGGTCGAGAACCTCGTAAATGCAATGAGTATATGTCACTATCCTCTCCGTTCTCGCTGTATTTCCGGTTTTCAGGGCCGAGTTCAGTCAAGTCAACTCAAATTGCATGGCGAAGGGATGAAGTTAGTCAACCATTATTCCAGACTTCAGCAGCGAGTGCAGTATTACATCGGCAAAACTAGAAAATAGTGATGATCACCTATTTAAATCGGCTAAATCGGAAGACAATCTCAGTCTCCCTATCTTACTGTCCTATCTTACATAAGAATACCTACACTGGTGGCCATAATTCTGGAAACTTTTTGCGTTTGTACTGAGTTGTCTAACATCTGTTTTTATTCACACATGAATACAATTTAAAATGTTATTCGTGACTGAACTCGTCAAACAAACATTGTCTATTCTATTTTTTATAGAAAATACATGACTTTATATCATAATATGCATGAGAAAACATACATTTATACATTAACACTTAGAAACAATTTCGTGTTATTTTTTCATTCACTCTGTAAACAGTTCGTACTTTGTGAGATAACCTTTATTTTTAATGACAGCATAAATTATGGGGGGCACTGAGTCCACTAGACGTTGCAGTTCTTCCTTGCTGATGATCCGAAACCAGCTGTGGATAATGGCATCAATGAATTCAGTTTTGATGCTGCAATTTTTTTTTACACACCAAACTTTTTAACCTTGACCACAAGTTTTCAATTGGATTAAGGTCAGGACTATTCCCAGGCCACTTTAACACCTTGATGTTTTTCTGTTGAAACCAATTCATAACACTCTTGGCAGTATGGTATGGAGCACCATCCTGTTGAAATACAAAGTCATCACAATTTGGGTGTAAGTCGGCAATGAATAGTCTCAATTTCACTTTCATATTATCTTTTTCTGTATTTTTCCGCGTTCAAGTTCCCTTGAAATATCTGAAGTCTTCCTACGCTATTGCTGGACATGCATCCCCAGATCATGACAGCAACAGGATGTTTCATGGTTGCGATGAGGCACTCGGGATTCAAAGCTTCTCCATTTCGTCGACGAACGTATTTGATTCCGTCACTTCCAAATATAGAAATCCTTGTTTCATCGCTCCATATCACTTTCGCATAGTCATCACTGGTCCATGATTGATGATTTTTGCACCAATTTACACGATATTCTCGTTGTCTTTTGTTGAGAAGTGGCTTTTATCTGAGTGCTCTTGCTTTCAATTCATTGTCAGATAACTTCCTTCGAAGAGTTCTCGCAGAAATCTTACGTTCACTGTTGTGTAGAACTTCCTGTATCTCTTTAAAAGATTTCCTTCGATCTTTCAATGCTAATCGAGAAATCTGTCTCACATATTTTGGGCTTACTTTAGGTTTTCTACCAGTTCTAGGTGCTGTTTTACAAGATTTTGTGGATTTCAACCTCTGTCATACCTTCTGGACGCCACACACTGTAGCACCATTACCAAGCTTCCTTGCAATTTCCTTGAATGTGTAGCCTTCTTCTCGAAGTGTGACTGCCCTACTTCGTTTAGAAGGTGTCCAATCCTTTCGTGGAACCATTGTGATAAAATTATTATCAATAAAGTTTGTGGCAAAGCAATCAGGTATTAACCGAACGAAATCTTGTCAGACTAATGATAGAAAAACACTAATAATGTCCATATTTTATGAAACAGTGCTCAACAATGCTCCTAATGATCAAAAATAATCTTAAAATAAAAAATGGACCAATTTTTGTTACAGTAAATAATGGAAAATTATAATGAAATCAGAAATTAATATTCAGATCTTAAACGACAAAAACATAATTCCCCACATAATGACTATTTATTGTTAAAATATTAATAATTTAATATAGTACCTTTATTATGACTCCATAATTGATGAATCAGTCACGAGGAATATTTTAAACCGTATAAATCTGTGAATAAATACACGTGTTATAATAGTTCAGTACAAAAACAAAAAGTTTCCAGAATTATGGCCACCAGTGTAGAGGAGAGTGCTGATGCCTTCTCCGTTCTCTAGGCTCATTTCGGCCGTCGTCATATATGAGCGGGCAGGTGTTGGCACGGACTGACGAGTAAAGGTTCCTAGCAAGTCGAATAATAAATTCCTCAATAGCTGGCAAATTTAGCTCATCATGTAACTTCTCTCTCTAGGCAACTCGTGGAAGATGGGTAAAGATTCTAATAACTTGGCCCTGTATAACTTGGAATTTGAGAATGTAAGACACTGCCGCGTGCCCTTACTGGTACAGTCCATAAAAGAGCGAATGTGGACATTAGACATGAATTTCTACTCACAGGTTGCAGGAGTTAAGTCCGCCAAAATTAAATAGATTCGAATTATCAGTCCGCTGGCATTACGAAGAATAATGGTATGTCATCCCGAAATATAAAATGAGAGCCCATGATGATCTCAAAGTATTTTAATTTGTTTCATCCAATGCATTATTTGGCCGAAAAGTGTAAGAGGTAATAGTATGTCTTAGAGACTTGCTTCTAGTGAAAAGATTAAGCCTGACATTTTTTTATGTTAACTTTGATCCTCCAGTCATGGAATCGCGGTTGATGCTAGTATGTAGATCTTGTTCATCGTCAGCGGCTAACAACATCGGCATAAATATATAAATTTAATGACTCTTTTTGTTGTGAATGTAGCGAAATAGAGGACCATTCCTAATTAAAAAGTAGTGACCCAGTTACAAATCCTTGAGAGACTCCTACTCGATTTTCGCGAGGAGTGGAGAAAATTGGATTTTGAACGAAGAAATATGCACCATTCCATATCTCTGCTATGATCATCATAGATAATCTGGGAAATGGAGCAATACTATGCCCTGGATGCCGTTGGTAGGTGCCTGCAGCCTTGCGAGGGTCAAAGGCTTTGAATGAATTAGGCGACCTCGTGAATATTCGGCTCTCTGTTGAGGTCTTGAACCCAGTCCTCAGTAGCTCTAACTTGGGGCAAATTTAAATTTGTATCCACCGGTTAAAAATTAGCCTTGAATGTCTGCCAGTGCCCAAGCTTTCTCCTTGGAATAAAGGCAGTGAAATCTGCTGAAACTTTTTTTAAGTGAATACGTTAAGACACGTTAGATAAGTATCTAGTTACACGCCAAACATCTGACATGTTTCGGCTGTCTTTCGCTTTAACCTGGAACTATCATGCATCTATGACAGGGTTGCTGAACTGGAGAACAGAGGGGTGGAAGCATGGGGAAAGAGTTTATTCCCCGTCCACTAGCCTGGAGCCTTCAATGAAGTTTCTATGAGGTTTGGCAAGCACACTGAATATTTCCTCTTCTCCCCCTAGCCTACAATGACGCGATGGTTGAAGGGAAGGGATGAGTTAGGTGTTTCGGCTTATAACGTGTGCCTCAATTGTAGCACAGTTTTGCATCCCTGATCTATGACCCTTTCGTGGACTGCCTCACTTATCCTCCTACGCAAGTGGTTCATTTCAATCCCATGTTTATCTGACTTAGTAAGAAACCGCATTATGTTGAGTCCCTTACTTCTGGTCTAGATGCTGACAGATTAGATTAGATTAGATTTATTTATTTAACCTGGTAGAGATAAGACCGTCAGGCCTTCTCTGCCCCTCTACCAGGGGGGGGGGGTCCGCAAAACATATGTTCCGTAACGCAATTCCATTGCATACTTAAAATTTTACTGTATGGCTGCCACATGTTTCACATCAATAACTAGTTGCGCGACAGCTCATGAAGGGCTAAGACCTACAAGCCAATTGCTAGTCTCATGTTCGCAAGCCCCAGCAGAGGTAGTCGATCATCTTGCCAACACAGGAATAACATGTGGTTAACAGAATAACCTCCTAGTCTTTAAAGACGGCTTACAAAACCGGATTTCGCTACATTGAATGCTGGTGGATATCGGTCCCATATACTCGCCGAAATTTCGTGAGAAAATGCCTTCTTCAAAACCAGCACTCATTCACTAACGATAGTCAAGGACATGACCCTTTAGACAGTGGTTCCCAAAGTAGCTCCGCGGATCCCTGGGGATCCACCAACACTTATCAGTGTATCCGCGGTTGGTAATATATATTTTGAAATAAATAACATAATACTGGGTGTTCAGGTCAAAGTGTGTCATGGCTCGGTGTATGCCGTCATGTGGCTAGTCGATGAGCCTAGAGAATTCAATCTTCCTACACTTCCGCAGAGGTGTATTACTTATGTGCCAGAGAAGTTGCCTAGCAAGTACGGCGTTCATTCAGAAGAGTACTTACCGATACGTACGGTAACGCCGGTAGTGGCAGGAATGTGAACTGTTTCGAAACATGTACTGAGGTGAGTTTTTTCTTACTGTCCGGATATGGGGAGAGGGTTAAGACGATTACTTACGTATTTGTTGACATTAACTTCGACGGTCAACATGGACACGGAGCATTTGATTTGTGTTGTGGAATGTAGCCGTACGCAACCGATGATAACAAATACCCTACGTACGACTAGGTCGCGCAAAACACAGTTCGAAAGAGGTGATGGTAGCACACAGACAGTATAGACCGCCATCTGTTGCTACGACGTTCAAGTTATACCGTACACGTTCTCAAGTTCAGATTGAACGCCTTGATTAATAGGCAACTTCTCTGACACAAAAGCTGAAACTCGCTTCAAATCGCTGACTCATCAACAGTGACGTCATGACACACTTTGAAATGAACACCTAGTACTACAGTGTTTCTCGATGCGATTGTACAGTAATGTACGCAACTATACTTGTGATAGTATATCGGCAAGAGTAGGTGACCAGAACTCACTCTTGCGTGAGCTGGCCTTTGAGCTATTGTAAAAAACACGACTTTCTTTTTTCAGTTAAGGTAATCACTTCTATTAAAATTTTTGTCTGCTTGGCGAGAGTGGGGAGTTATTAGTTAGTTCTTATCTGCTTGGTGTGTGTGAAAGTTTGCAGTTTTTTCCGAGACTAATGCGTATTTATGAACTCATGGCTACGTCTCGTAATTAATGTGTTGTAGACATATTGCCAATGTTAAATACGTACAGAATATAAATATGGAGCGATATTAAATTTATATCTATATTAATCTGGCGATTAAATTGAATTAATTTAATCTAATTTAATTTGAGAATCCGTGAATCTTTTCTCGAGTCGAAAGGGATCAGCGATCAAAAAAGTTTGAGAACCACTGCTTTAAACCACACAGCTACGACGCAGAACATCTATCTTGTAATCGCTAAACATAGTATCATTCGATTCCTTCTTGCGACATTGTTAATTTATTTCGTTTAATTGCCCATTCTCCAAGTATTGTAGATGGATGCCATATTATTATAGCTGCCATATATCCCAGTTTCTTTGTAATTCTGGTAGACATAATCTTCTTAGTTTTTTTCAGTTGTTCATAGCATTTGCCCTGTTGTACACTTAGCGGCAAAAAGAATGGGCCGACTATTGGTCGATATAAATGCTAAGTTCTATCGCGCGGTTCACTCGTGCAAGGCATTGCTGTGGTGTCTCTTCATTGAAAGTCATCCGTCTATAATATAATAAACCTTACTAGCAGTGTGTGGCCCAGTGGTAAGAAGTCGGATATCCGTGCCAGAGGTTGTGAGTTCGCCTCCTGGTACGGTAAAATTATTTTTCTTTTTATTTTAACTTTTACTTAATTTATTAGTTTAAATGTGAAATGGCATTTGTTAACAAACTTCGTTATGCCTGCCTTTTAAAAATATTATTGGCCATCACCTGTGGGCTATTAATAGGTGAGACCTGGCCTGTATAAACAAAAATACTTGTTTCACATCCTAAAAAAAACGGACGCATATCAAACACAAATAAATAATTAAATTAAAAAACACAAACAATTTGTTAATATATTAACAAAACAAGGCTGTGGTGGGGACTAGTATCTCGTCCACAAACCACCTGCGTCAACATCTGCCCTTATTCTGCGCGGCATGGAGTCCACAAAATTATGGAACAGGTCTAAATTCTTGGCCATCTTCTCCCACGCATCTAGAACTCTGTCCCACAATTCCTCAGGTGTCCGAACGGGTGGTTGTTCTGCCCAATTAGAGAGTAGAATCCTTTTGACTGCACTCCACAAATTTTAAATCGGATACATATCTGGTGAATTTGGAGGCCAGTCGACTGGGTCGACATCACGCCTCCTCGTAAACCATCTTTGAATCCGGTTGGCGGTGTATAGTCTATCGGATGATTATCCTGCAGGAAGAAAAGGGTTCCTTCTGGATATTGTTTTCGGGCGGAAGGGATCATTACATTTGCCAAAATGTGTTCGTAGACTTCTGCCGTAAACAGACCGTGGATGCGTTCCAGAAGTCCTGCCCCTTCGTATGACATCCAACCCCAACACGCGACCCTCACGCGAAGCGTATCGGTGGTGATTCATACAATAAACTAGGGCAGTACTATCATTGCTATTGGAGACAATTACCTCGTCGGAGAAAATGACATTTTTCCAATCAAAGTCCTGTCGGAGAGTAGCATACACAGAATGTTACTGGAGACAATTACCTGGTCGGAGAAAATGACATTTCTCCAATCGAAGTCATGTCGGAGAGTAGCATACGCAGAATAACCTATGCGAATCAGGGTAATAAGTTATTGTCTCTGTGCCATCTTCAAGCGTAATGACGAGACAGAACGTTATATTAACAGATAGCAGTATTGCTTGAAAGAGAGAGGGAGGTTTATTATTTATTAGAGTTTTGGCATATTCTAAGAGATATCGCCACATAATTATAGCTTTGCGAGACACATATGATGGCAATTTTGTAATTAAAAAAAGATTTGGGGAGATTCGAACCTTGAGCTACTACTACTAAATTGTTCAATATACCAATGCCGTAACAACTTACGCTACTGTACCTGTAACTGTTTATATCGGTTCGGCATAATACATGGTTTTCCTGTTCATATTCGCTCCGGTTTATTTTGTATTTATCAATTTTATTACTATTTCACTCTTCAAGGGCCCTGATGTATCTAGAGTCAACCCGCCATTCGATTTTATTACATATTTTAGCCTCTTAAACAAAATACAGCAAATTTAAATGGTTTAATTATGTCTTACCTAGTGAACTACAGCGTTGACGAGACGAGCATGCGCAATGTATGTCTCTGGAACTTAGAAATTGTCGACCGGCCCATTCTTTTTGCCGCTAAGGCCCGGTTGCAGAAACGCAAATCAAATCAGTCCCTGATCGCCAATCAGTTGATGTCTGATTTATTTGATTGTTCATTGCGTTGCACAAACGTGAATCTCCAATCAACTTGTCTCAATTTACTAATTGCTGATTTGAGAAAGAAATACATTTGACAACAGCGCTATTTAGCAACCATAGCCAATTTGATGCTTTTTAAAAGTCGCGAAACGAATGCATCAAGTGTGCGGTGACTAGGAAAACAAGTGAATGTTTTGCTGTTTTGTTGCTTTTTGTAGAAAGTAAACAGGCGGATTCTATTTGTATATTAGACTACAATATAGTGAAACAAAAATGAAGCAAAAAAAAAAAAAAAAACGTGAGGGGGCTTCTGTTGTGGAATTTGCTAGGGGAGTAGACAAGAAATTGGAATATGCATAACCTCCATAACCCAAAATAATTCCATTTCCCATCTCTCTGTTTACAAATGGAGCTCGTAACCTACTCATTAAAAATATTGTGTTGTCATGTGTAGAACCCTGCCAACGGGCTACAACATTCCAGAATTTCAATGATGGTGTAGACTACATATTGCCTGTATATTCACAGAAAAGAAAACTTTTCTATTTCGATAAAGTTCGGCATCATTTCAACCAGGTGATTGGACGGGGATGTGAGCAGTCTATACAACCAATATTAGGCTACTCTGGGAAATCCTGACATGGCTGAAAATTCTCTCTGGATTTCAAATCGTTCCCTGTTTGAAGTTTGGGGATTTATGAGACCCTGCCATAACAAAGCAATTTCATACGTAACATTCCTAACTACTCGGCAAATAGTTGATTTGTGGACCCTAACAAGATAACCCAAGACCACCTGAAAAATTCCAACAGCATAAAATCTCAGCATTATTAGAACTTGATCCATAGGAGAAAGTTGAAGGTTTCGATTTGTCTGTCTGCATATATTTGTTTCAATTTTTGAAAGTAACAAAACACACGAATCCTTACTTAACCTAAATCTTTGCTCAAATTTTCTGTCATTATACATAAAAACAATTCATGTCCATCACGGAAACGCTTTCTTCTTAATATTTTTTTCATTCTAAAATTTCTTCATCAGAAAAATCCATTATGTCGGAAACAATATTGTTACGCTATAACTATTTACTATATAATTACAGTAACTGCATTATAAACAGAATAACATAACTAGCCTACTTGATCGATGATCAGTGACTTAACCAGCAAAAATCTGTTGATCAAATCTGATGGAAGACTGATCTCCGATCAAACAATAATTGTTCTTTCTGCAACAGAAATAGAACTGATGGCCAATCAAACCCTCCTTGATTGCCAATCATATTTTGATCGGTGTTTCTGCAACCGGGCCTAAGTGTACAACTGTCAGCTCTGGTATCTGCTGCCTAAATAAGAACAGGTCGTACTCTCACGTGTATTCCTACCTTCGATTCTGTTCTGAGACATTCAATTTGCCATAGTCTATGGCTTAGTCTAGACATAGGTCACAAAACCTTATTAATGTATGTTGTGTTTTATCTGACTTTGCGGTTCTCAATCATTTCCTAATTTTACATCTAATTATATTCATGTTACAATCTATTCTACGAGTATTATTTACTATGTTTCCAGATTTTTATGAGAGTTTGTTTATATATCATTACATTACTTTTTTCTTTCATGTTAAACTACTTTTAACGAGTTTTCTACAGAAAATAAAATTTTGAATTTTTATTTAAAGGGATTCTGAGTCCGAAAAACGAGTTGCCAGGCACTCAAAGTACACAGTGTAGCCTATATGTATCAACTTACGAGAATATTTCATCATTACAACTGACAGAAGAGAAAATCATTCTCATAATTAAATAATAAATAACCAATAATTTATATATTCTGGTGGAGTTAAGACCAATAGGTCTTCTCTTTCGCACCACCAGGATCATGTATGTGCACATACGACATTTTTGAACAGCAGCGAAGAAACTAATTAATAATCTTTAATTACGCAAAAACGTAGACACAGAACAAGAACATTTAATAATGATAATAATAATAATAATAATAATAATAATAATAGTAATAATAATAATAATAATCCGTGGCGCTACAGCCCATGAAGGGGTCAAGACCGACCAACCTGCTGCTGGCCTCACGGCCACATGCCGAAGCAGAGGTAGACGATCATCCAACCAGAATGGAGGTATCGTGTGGTTAGCACGATAAGCCCTTCAGCCGTTATAGCTGGTTTGCGTAACCGGATTTCGCTACCTATCGTAGCTCCCCAAGTGCATCACGATGTTGGGTGGGCACTGGTCCCATACACTGGCCGAAATTTCATGAGAAAATTTCTTCCCCCATAAGGACTCGAACCAGCGTGCATTCCGTAACGCGAGTCCTAGGCAGGATGCCTTAGAGTTTAGACCATTACGCCACAGCGCGGGACCAAGAACATTTATAATTATACTGCAAAGCGAAAGAAAAGATCACAAACAGATTCAAAGCTTAAGATCTATAAGGATATATTAATATTATTAATTTGGATAACTAAACGAGGAAACAATACATTTCATTAGACAAAATTATATTTCTAACTTAATTTTGAATTTCGATAACGTTCAGCAATCACTGGTGTCACGTGATAGAGAATTCCATAGACGAGTAATGATACGTCTAAAACTAGCTACAAACATTAAGTCTTACGTACTTAATATTAATAACTAAACGTTTACACTGAACCATTATTAATGTAATAATCTTTGGACTCATAGTAGGCTTTCTTCTCGTAGAACCAATCAGGTATGCTGCAACAACTTGTGCGTAGTGTCCTGCTATGTTCAAACTTCAGAGAGGCAACCAAGACATTACAAACTTCGTCTTATTTCGTAAAAAAAAAGTTAATTGAAAGTTCCGTACATAAATAAATAATAACTCTATAAATACGACAATAATAAAAGGAAATTGTAGATCTATTTAGTTTTGGAATAAAATAATATTATTAGATTTGACAAAAAATATCCTAAGCCGTTAAAACATGAAAGGGTAGAAGTGGAGGACAACGAATATTTTTGTAACAAGGTGTAACAAACACGACAGGCCTTCTTATGCAGAGCGAACATCGGCGAATAAAGAACTTCGCCATACTCGATAAATCTGAACGGAACATAGCGCTTGTAATGCATGATATTGTTACAGTTCGTAGTTATTTTACAGTATCAAAAGCACTCCTTTATTATCCTCTTTATTTTTTTTATCGAAGACGGCCATTTAAGTGTGCTTAAATGCGAGAGGCTCATGTCAGTAAATTTACTGAAATGTAAAAGAATTCCTGCGGGACAAAATTCCGACACATCCGGCGACGCTGATATAACCTCTGCAGTTGCGAGCGTCGTTAAATAAAACATAACATTAGAAGACGGCAGAGTATAAGTAAATATTTACCGATATATTAAAGTACTTTTTCTAAACGTAAAAGAAATATTATTGACGATGGAGATGAATTTCTGGAGTTACTCTGCCAGTTCACACTTGCAAATAATGTGTTCGGAAAAGTCTTAAAAAATGTAATTGCAAATATCAAAAGTATAGTCCTACTTGACAATAAATAAAAATAAATGAAATTAAAAGTTCCGAAAGGACAAAAGGCTCTTATATTTCCAGTGATAGCTCTAATTTCACTCACTTGTTCACTGATTACAATACACAATTTGTAGGTACTGTACATCTAATTTTATATGCTTCAAATTATATGAATTGCATTTTGGACTGTATTTTAGCAAGTACCGAGCAAAACTTGGGTAAAAAATACAAACTATAATTAATGAACTCCGCACTAAACAACAGAAATAATTTGTTTTGTTCTGTTTTTTTTTTTTTAAGAATGGACACACTGTTTGTGAATCCTGGTATCGCATTGGTTCCATTCAAGATCAGAAATAGAGTAAGATTTCAAAACACTGAGATAGATGGCCTACCAAGCTCAGATTTTGCAAATGTCTCCCAAAATCTTAAGTTATTCTTTTGACAGGACATTGTCTTATTATTTTAATCTATTGTATAAGCTTGTTACATCTCAAACACTAACGCTGTATTCACTACAATACCACAGTCTACTATATATAGTCGCGAAGCTTAATACGTAGTTAATATGCAAACATTAGATAGTTGCTCACCACTAGGATCGCTAATATCGCCTCATTACAGGCAATGCAAAACAGTACCGTCACAGTCTATTGTTTCTGGCACCCTCAAAACTCAAGCTTCGTGACTGTATATAGTAGACTGTGACAATACCATCTGTCGTATAAATGTGTAAAACATTTTTACTTCTTTGTTTTGTGTCTATAAATTTTGGATTTCTGTTCTTTGCGGACAATATTTTTATCTCTGATATAATAATTGCCTAGGTATAGCTAATAATAATAATAATAATAATAATAATAATAATAATAATAATAATAATAATAATAATAATAATAATAATAATTATTATTATTATTATTATTATTATTATTATTATTATTATTATTATCACTATTATTATTATTATTATTATTATTATTATTATTACGCCAATATCAATAACGGCATAGCCGCCGGCGTAGCTCACGCGGTAGCGCGTTTGTCTACTGACCCGGAGTTGCGTGTGGGTTCGATTCCCGCTTGGGCTGACTACCTGGTTGTTTTTTTTCCGACGTTTTGCTCAACCTTACGGCAAATGTGTGATAATAATCTATGGCGAATCCTCTGACTCATTTCGCCAAATACTATATAACTCGCTATCACCAGTTCCATCGATACTAAAACCCAGTAGTTGATACAATGCTGTTAAATAAACAAGTAAAAAAGATAACGGTACAGGCAGCGATTAAGGTTCAATTTTAACGCTACGTAGAAGTCGTGGTAACAAATTGGAATCACACTTTGACATATTATGCTGGTCTAGTGCCAATGTTAACTTTCAGTTGACTTAAATGTAAGTCCGTGAACACACCGACCTTATAGGGTACCTGCAATTGGAATCATCTAGCTTCTAGCTAGTTCTGATACAATAGAATAAAATAACTTCCACATAATGAGGAAGGATTACAGAAGATAAACATTCAAGGAAAAGGAGAAGAAAGAATCAAAGAAGAAGGTCAGAAAGAAGGGAATACTAAAGAATTGAAATAACTTAAAGAGATAGGTGAAAAGAACAAACTAAATTATAGAAGAAAGCGAGAAGTGAGAAAAGAGGGAAGACAGAGGAAAAAAGAAGCAAGAGGCAATACGGAAGACAAACGGAAAAAAAGACGATAAAGGAATAAATTATAGAAAAGAAAGAGAAGAGAGAAAAAACTAATATATAAGTGACGACAGAAGAAGGAAAAGGAAGAGATAGTTGGAAACGGGAAGTATAAAAGGAAGGAAAAAGAAGTGATAGATGGAAGTGGTAAGTATAAAAGGAAGGAAAGAGAAGAGAAGAGATTGACAGAGTGGGAAGTGTAAAAGGAAGAGAAGAGCTAGATGGAAGTGATAAGTATA
Organism: Periplaneta americana; assembly: GCF_040183065.1. Lineage (NCBI taxonomy): Eukaryota > Metazoa > Arthropoda > Insecta > Blattodea > Blattidae > Periplaneta > Periplaneta americana. The sequence goes on from NC_091125.1 coordinate 24,161,725, forward strand.
AAAGAAAGGAAAGAGAAGAGATAGATGGAAGTAGGAAGTATAAAAGGAAGGAAAGAGAAGAGAAGAAAGAGATGGAAGTGGGAAGTATAAAAGGAAGAGAAGAGAAGAGCCAGATGGAAGTGATAAGTATAAAAGGAAGGAAAGAGAAGAGATAGATGGAAGTGGGAAGTATAAAAGAAAGGAAAGAGAAGAGAAGAGCTAGATGGAAATGGTAAGTATAAAAGGAAGGGAAGAGAAGAGAAGAGATAGATGGAAGTGGGAAGTATAAAAGGAAAGAAAGAGAAGAGAAGAGCTAGATGGAAGTGATAAGTATAAAAAGATGGAAAGAGAAGAGATAGATGGAAGTGGGAAGTATAAAAGGAAGGAAAGAGAAGAGAAAAACTAGATGGAAGTGATAAGTATAAAAGGTAGGAAAGAGAAGAGAAGAGATAGATGGAAGTGATAAGTTTAAAAGGAAGGAAAGAGAAGAGAAGAGCTAGATGGAAGTGATAAGTATAAAAGGAAGGAAAGAGAAGAGATAGATGGAAGTGGGAAGTATAAAAGGAAGGAAAGAGAAGAGAAGAGCTAGATGGAAGTATAAAAGGAAGGAAAAAGAAGAGCTAGATGGAAGTGGTAAGTATAAGAGAAGAGATAGATGGAAGTAGGAAGTATAAAAGGAAGGAAAGAGAAGAGAAGAGCTAGATGGAAGTGATAAGTATAAAAGGAAGGAAAGAGAAGAGAAGAGATAGATGGAAGTGGGAAGTCTAAAAGGAAGAGAAGAGCCAGATGGAAGTGATAAGTATAAAAGAAAGGAAAGAGAAGAGATAGATGGAAGTGGGAAGTATAAAAGGAAGAGAAGGGAAGAGCTAGATGGAAATGATAAGTATGAAAGGAAGGAAAGAGAAGAGATAGATGGAAGTGGAAAGTATAAAAGGAAGGAAAGAGAAGAGAAAAGCTAGATGGAAGTGGGAAGTATAAAAGAAAGAGAAGAGCTAGACGGAAGTGATAAGTATAAAAGGAAGGAAAGAGAAGAGAAGAGATAGATGGAATTGGGAAGTATTATAAAAGGAAGGAAAGAGAAGAGAAGAGATAGATGGAAGTGGAAAGTATAAAAGGAAGGAAAGAGAAGAGAAAAGCTAGATGGAAGTGGGAAGTATAAAAGAAAGAGAAGAGCTAGACGGAAGTGATAAGTATAAAAGGAAGAAAAGAGAAGAGAAGAGATAGATGGAATTGGGAAGTATTATAAAAGGAAGGAAAGAGAAGAGAAGAGATAGATGGAAGTGGGAAGTATAAAAGGAAGAGAAGAGCTAGATGGAAGTGATAAGTATAAGGGAAGGAAAGAGAAGAGATAGATGGGAGAAACGAAAGAAAGAGAATAAAAGGATAGATGGAAGATGGAAGGAAATAAAACAGAAAAGAAAGTAATAGTAGAATATGAAAAAGGGAAAGAAAACAAGGAAAAAATTAGGATGGAAGGAAAGACAGCATAAAAAAAGAAAAGATTTGAATTAAAGAACAAACAATGAGAAGAAGATTTTCCTATTAGATATTTGTTGTACAGTACAAATAAACATCGGATTGTTATACGATATAGCTACGAATTATTGCATTCGTCAACTTGCCTCGTACACAGAACGACACATGAATTTGCTTTAAAAGTTACACTTAACAGTGTGATATAGTGAGGTTCGATGCAACTTAGCATGAAACAAGTTATGTAGTGCCAGACCCAGTTCTTTCCATCTCTTCTCCTGTAATTAGTCACACTATACAGCTATTGCCAGTAAAGCTGCGTCTAGTCAGTCCCCGAAAGCACAGTTTTCTCTCTCTTTGGGTCGGGTCAGAGCATAGCGTGCAACGCACCACAAGTAATTTATCGATTTCGGGAGCTAAGGGAGGGAAACCAAAGCCTCCTCCTCCTCCAAGCTCACAAGTCCAGGCAGGCAGGTTGGCTGGCTGATGCAGGTAGTCAACAAGCAAGTATTCTTGGTGCCCCGTGGCAAGGCTAACCAAGCCACACTACGCGCCTACTTCTGCCCCATCCCATCATTCTCAACTCTACGGTTTTTATTTTTCGTTTTAACATCCGCAGGTAATTGTTACGTACAATCCATTCCATAAGGACTGATTTACACTGGAAGTACATTCATGCTGCGATCAAGGTCGGTTTTCAGATCGATCAAATATTATTCATTTGTTACAGACACACGTGTGCTTACCTACGCCATACAGTACACAATCATTTCAGAAATATTTTACTCGGACATCATTGGAAAGGTGACATATTTCGTCTTTAGGTAGAGAGTCATTTCATCAATTCAAGCTTGTAAAGACACTTAATATTTTGCACATACAGAAAATGCACATCTGTTCAGACACGGAACGGAAATATTTTATTTTATGTTATTTTTTAAGGATTTGCCCAGAATTTCGTATAGTATCACAAATACATGACACAAACATGCTGGAAAATCTACAGTTCACTTTACTTCTACCTCACTGGGTCATCTGATGGTGACAAAAACACTAAAAATTAGAATCGGGACTGCGATTCTTCAATCGATTTCGCTGTCGGGTTGGAATTGAGTTTGTACCAACGATAAGCTATGTCGACATTTTGTTCTGAATCATTGAAGTTAAAAAATAGATAACTCTTTGCGTTTCTTTTATCACTTTGTGGCTTTTGAGCAAAAAATCTTTGAACCAATTTGATGATTCATGTCCACGAAACAACCTACTTTCACTATATTGAGTGAGTGATGCAGAAGGAAAGGGTCATACGTTGAGGGGCGATTATAAGGAAAAAATGTTATAATATAAACATGTTCTATTCTCAATTGTTTTCGAGAAACAGCTGCAGTATTTATAAATAACAGACATGTCTCCTTTTCTTCCTCCGCATTATTGCTCACATTGATGCAGACGCAAGCAAAACGACATTAGGTTGTCTATTGGATTTGTCATGTTGATCACTTGCATTTGCGCTGTCAATTGACTATTTTCTTGTTTGTACTGGAAATAAAATTTCTCTATTCTTATTTTCAAAAAAGTTAGACTCACAAAACATATCTTTTTCTTGGAAAACCATGACAGTTACAGAAATTTTTTTTAGTTATTTGTGCTCTACTACCAGTATTTTTTGGCAGTTCATATCGTTTACACTCTGTATTATCCTGAGCACGAGTCTTACTCATTCAGGAGTGAGCTAGTTTATCTTTCATTGTATTTATTAACTTGTATTCATTTCAAACTTACTAGCAATAAAAAAAATAAACAAATTATATATAAGAATTCGAGTCATTGAGACGTTTGGCCGCAGAATATAATTAAAGAGCTTTCTCCCAAAACAAGTTAAGTCCATTTCCAGTAATTTGGTAGGAAGGACAAAAAATTGTGAATGCTGTTTTGATTTATGTTAGATGTTTCCTGATGGTTTCTAACTGTTGTAGGCCTATACAAATATATGTTTTCAGCATAGGTAAAATAATAAATCCTCATTTTAAATCCTTTCTAAATAGGACCATTTCTAAAGAAATAAACTAATACAAATTATTTGTTATGTTTTTTATTGACCAAAAGTCCAGGAACAGTGCAAAACATATTTGTGTTTATAAATGTATACTTTACATTCATACAAAATTCTTATCATACACCTCGACTTGTATGCAACAAGATGCTACCTGCTGCCCTAGAGTCAACGGTGAACATCTGACAATAACAGGGCAAAACTTCTAACGGTATGCGGAACCATGTACATATACATTGACTCACCTCGTACTCGCTTGCTGTCTCCTGCATTATCTTCTGGCCGATAATCCGAATCATCAGTGTCTATTCACTTATAACTGGGGCTCGGAAGTTGATGAAATATCATCTTTTCTCTGAGACATCACAGACAATGAAGGATGCAATACAAATCCGTTTAACTTCAACCAACTAATATAGCCTACTTTTATTTTGCATTTTTTGTTGCATTTTTCGGTCTGTTATTGCCTACTGGTCATTTTTTAGGAAATATTCTACTTTTTGTTGCATTTTTGCCCCTTTTTTGCTCATAAACGGACTTTTTTTACGGTGTAGTCGTAGTCTATATTCGAGAACCTGCTGCAGATTGCTTAAGCAAATCGATTGCGTCATACAGGAATTTTTATTATGGTTGCATTAGCCTTGACTTCTGATCACGTGTGTTAAGAGCAAATACTGCAGCCTCAGTGCTCGCAGTGAGCCTACTGTATCAAACAAGTGAAGTAATAAAATTTCCGGAAGTAAAACAAAGCAGATATATATATATATATATATATATATATATTTTTTTTTTTTTTGCGACAGTTAGTGACTTGAGTTTGATGACAATTTATTTTCCACAGATGGAAGTATACTATTATTTTGTTGGTATTTTACTATTAAAATCACGGTCATTTTTATTAATTTTAATGTCATATTTTCATAAATTTAAGGTCATTTTATAGTTAATTTTTCTGTGATTTTTAGATCATAAACTTTCGAGCTCTACTTATAACCTTCGATTTGCCACTATGAAAACCTCTGTCTTTCTCCATGTCTTGGCTGGCAGCTGCCATATTCATACTCAGCTGTTTACTTAACAAATGCGTATGCACGAAGGACTTCTGTTTCCTGAACAAATGTGAAGCTGCAAAAGACTTCTGTTTCTGCACAAATGCTGGAAGGACTGAAAGAGTTTCGATGGAAATCGGACTATGAAGTTAATTTGTCTTGCATGAACTCGTCATACTTCTGCCTCAATATTTACTTCATGGAAGTGATTTTCGAGGGAAAACATACAGCAAATCTCTGTCGACTGCAAAGAATACTAGGAATACAGCAAAACGTTTCTTTTTCTTCATTTTTGTGAACTTAACTCGTTTTGAGAGAAAGCTCTTAAATTATTAACGTGCTAGACATTAACAAGTAGCGGGACTTATTTGTCATGTGGTCCGCATAGTGCAAGGCCAAGGCCATTGGTCAATAAAATGAATGGTCACAGATACTTAAGTTCTACAGAAGAAGCATTGAATTAACCTTCAGTATGCAGGCTTGTTTCTCCCGGCGTTTCTTTTCCCGATTCTTCTGTCAGGCTTCTCTCTCTCTCTCCCCCTCTCTCTCCCCCTCCCCTCCCTTTATTTAGTAGCTATTAGGTTACGTCCATTTTCGGTTTTCCCCTTCAAAATTTTCTAGATTTCCTTCAGAGGAACAGCGAAACGTGGAGTGAGACAAGTGGCCAACAGCCTTGGAGTTCATATATATCTAGTTTTTCTCAGCACTGATCTTCATCGTAAGGACGCGTTTTCGCATACCTTTCAATGTTTCTCCTCACTCACTCACTCACTCACTCACTCACTCACTCACTCACTCACTCACAGTGAATTCCACTTCCCAGTCGTGTACAAATCTGGATCCGCTAACCTTGTACTGTATTCGCCACCACTTGAATCACAACGGGAAATTCTGACTATACAGAAAAACAAACAAAAGTATTTCCAGTGAAACTGAAAATCGAAAAATTTAAATTCTTGTTGACTTTCTTCATGATTATTTGCCACGAAATTTAGATTTAATCTTTAGAATTTAAAACTATTTGTGATATCCGATTCGGACACATACCGAAAAATGATATTCATTGTTTTTATGCACAAATGGTTGTGATAAATACCAGTAGCTACTAGCTATCACTCATTTATTTGCGGAAATGAAGGAATAACTGCAGAGCTCATTTCGCGCGACACAACAGAACTCCAATACTTATAATATGGAAATTGCAGGCTCAATATGTAACTATAAGTTTAGGTAATATTGATTGTAGGAAATTATATATCTGCAGTGAAGCGAAATTGAGTACACAGTGGTAATAGGATAGCGAGCAACTTGTTAACTGCGATTAGTGCTACATAAATACGATTGTTTTAACAAAGCTGAAGTTGTACATATCCGATTATAGTTTAGTCCTGTCAACACACCAGTAAGCATGTGTATGCATTGCACAATTTAGAGCTATTCCGCGTTTTAACTATTTTCAGTGGCGTATTTGTACTTCAGTCTATGGATGCTTACAGTGTTAGCATTCTCTTCCAAACAGCTGCATTTTCTCCTTACTTTATCGTAAAAATTAATGCAGGAAGTTTTAACTTGCAGTACATAAATGATTTAATGTGTATGTTTAATTTGAAAGATAGATAAAGAAAATAAAATTATACATTGAATCGTGTTTGCTGACATAATACAATGAATTCCACATAATCCCAAAAAAACAACACGGTGAATCTTTTAAAAATATTTTTGAAACGATACTATTACCATTAGTTGCAGCCAGCGTGCCGAGGATTGACAAAGTCGACCTGAATTTCTATGCGTGAGATCCTACATTCGTATCTCTCTACTCCCACATTTTTACCTGTAACGTGATTTGATATTGAGTAATAATAACAACATTATATTGTGAATCTTTTACTGATATTCACATATACTGCTTTAATAAATTATTTCTTTACAAAGAAGTTGCAGCGTGTTTGTCGACTAATGCGCTCTCATACTCGTGTTACGGACAGAGCGTGTTATCGGTGGTTCGACAGTCCTCAAACTACCTTAACGTAGGATATTATTCATTATAAATAATTAAACGTCATTTATTCGCAAAGTTAAGCCAAGAGATACTGAAACAATCAGCCTTGATGTTCCAAATATTTATGGCACGTGCTTAAGAAATGATTCATCACTTGCTGCTATGAGGTTTGTTTGAAAATTTCGTAGCCTGACTAGGATTATTCTGAAACAATAATTATTTTTCAACATAATCTCCAATCTCCCCTGAGATTCACACCTTGTTCCACCGGTGCTGCAATGCTGCTATACCAGCCCTGGGCATAAGAGGGGAATTGAAAGGGACACAGAAACCCCCATCCCATGTCCTTTTTGCTTACACCGCCTTATAAATAAATGGAGAGTAAGGCTCTGTGCATCACTGGTGAAATTAAGCTACCAGCGACAGCCGAAAGTTCTTAAAAGTTATGATGGTCGTTGATACAATCCGTCACTCAGTAATGCTTGCCTTCAGGTCTACTCGTATCGGTACGATACATAACAGTCTCAGTCGGGGAAGGTGGAGGTGGAGGTCTGCTCAGGCCTGTGCCAAAACCTCGTTGTACACAGATTTCTCGAGGTCTACAAATAAGCATTCTTCTCCTGCGATAACCTTTTCATTTGACAAAAATTTCTTTCCAATCAACTGAGTTTTGACCTTTGGAAGAAGAAAAAAGTCTGAGGGTGCGAGACCTGGTAAGTAGGGGGGTGCGGCAACAATTCGAACCGAAGTTTGTGTAGCTTAGCAACCGTGATTGCAGACGTGTGAACAAGTGCATTGTCGTAATGAAACAACACTTTCTTCTTGGCCATAGCAGGCCTCTTCTCGCGAATTTTCCTTTTCAGTACCTTCAGGAGATAATATAATATTCCCCGGTTATTGTTCTCACCTTTGCTAGAGAGTAAATCATGTTTATCCCCTTATGATCCCAAAACACGAACGCAATGACAGCTTTTGCTTTCTTTGGAGGTATATTTTCGAGTGTAGAAAAAAATGAGCGGCACTATTTAAACATGGTCGAGAGAGCAACAAGTGAAGAAATCGTAGAAAAAAATCCACGATATGGTGTTGAATGACCGTTGACTGAAAGTGAAAGAAATTAGGGAAGTTATGCGTATTTCAACTGAATGGGTGCTCTACATCTTAGTCACTGTCTTAGGCATGTCCAAGATCTCAACAAGGTGGGTTCCGCGGGGCAAAAGCACGTCCGATGTCAAATTACGAGGGATTGTCTGGCTCAATTCGAGAAAAATACGCCCTATTTTTTTAAATGGTTTGTGACTATTTATGAAAATGAATCCACTACTTACATACCAAAGCCAAACGGCAAACTTTACTCAAACTGACTCAGTATTTTCACATATTGGCTTGAAGTGAAACGCTGAAAATACCTCAACCAGTTAACTTGTCCTAAGAAGATTTAAACCCGCGCCCGCTCGTTTCACGGTCAGACGTATTAACTGTTACTCCACAGCGGTGGACGAGTGCTAGTTTATCTACTGGAAATTCGTCATATCTGCCAATATAATATACCTGTAGAAAAGTGTTTTTATTTTCTGGTCCAAGTTTTATTTCGTTTCGTTTTTAAACTCATGAAGGTTTACCAGTTCTTGGTTTAGTGATTTATTTATTTACATAGTTTTTCATTTCTTATTCATCGCCACCATCAACAAGCTGTCATGGCATTGGGCCTTATAACCCGTTTTCACCATGAATCGCCTGAAAGTGTCTTCAGAGGACGCACTTGATTTCTTCTGTCCTGCGATTTGTATTTCAAAATTAATTGTAGAATTCTGTCCCTGTTCATTCTCCGTACATGTTGGATCCAGTTAGTTTTTTATTTATTACTTTTTGTCAAAATGAGTTCACTTCATAATTCATTGTAAAATGTCTTTATTACGTTTGTAATTCTGTCGCGAATTTAGATGTTTTCCATAAAAACGTTTATTTCTGCTTCTGTGATTCTTCATTTTTATCGTTTTTTCAAGGTCCAGATTTCGCATCCATAAAAGAGTGTAGATGCTGCTAATATGTTATATAATTTTAATCTAGTTTATTTTAAAGCTGTGGAAGATAGAAAGTTATATTTATGATGCCTGTGACTTGCAAAAATTTAGAAGCATGTTCTGTCACATCTTTCTGTTATAAGACAGTGCATACCCCAGATAAATAAAAATTTATATCTTATATAGGGTAGACTGTATAGTTATTGACACTGTTACAGTTATCGACACTTTTCCATTCTTGTGTAAATAATAAGGTTCCTACTGCAAAAAGGAAGAAGGTACTTTCATTATCTGATGTACATTTCAATCCTAAAACAACACTGGTAATTCGTTTTAAATAGTTGGCTGCATTGTCGAATAATTCTCAAATTTCATAGGGCGTGTAAAAATAAGTGCAAATTTTAAACATTTTCTTAAGCATTTACATTTATTCTTTGTGTGCCTGCGTACATATTAGTATCAAGTAAGACATAATTTCAATTAGTATTATGATAATGAAACTACCTAATATATTAAAACTATTTCTACCACTTTTATTAACTCTATTGTGATGATTTACTCTCAGTGTCAATAACTAGAACCTTATATCTATTAAACTCAGTCACTGACACTCTATGTCAACAACAACTGTATTTTTGAAAAATTGATTTACAGCTAGAATTTTAACGGAATTTTATAGATCTTGCCATAATGAAACCATAATACGGATTTTAGAAGTGCTAATTTCACTTCTTACAGTTATTGTCACTGGGTGTCAATAACTGTATGTTGTGTGTCAACAACTATCTTATTCTTATTCACGCCTAGGCAGGCCTAGGTCTAATATGAATAAACAAAAACATTGGTACTCTTCTGAAGCATTGGAGACTGCTATAGACGCTGTGAATGGGCATAAAACTCATCTCACATATCAGTTGAGTGAACTCTGTTTTGAATTAATAATAATAATTGTCATTGCTCTGTACCCAAATTCTACGAGAGTCATACAGCCAGCAGATGTATCTTTCCCCTTAAGTGTGGATGCTGTGTTAGAACAGCGAAGGGCACACCCATCACAAGCATTGACCAAAGAATTCTTTGCCGCAATCCTGGAAAAAGTGAAGACACAAATAAAGGCTGAAACATTGCAGAAAGGTTTCAGAGCTTGTGGTCTATATCCTTGGGATAGCAATGCTATAGATTATTCAACATGTTTGGGTGACAGCAATAAAATAAAAGCCAATGGAAATGATTTACCTAGTAGAGATACCAATGAACAGAGAACATCCAACTCTGTTCTCACATACAACAGATTCAAGGAAATTATTGGTCAACATTTGTTTTCGAAATTTGAATCTGTAGACAGAAACAACAACATTTGTACTAGGGAGAATGAAGAGTCTAAAATGTTGTTTACAATATGGATCGAGCCAGTATCTTCCCATGAAAGTCGGACTGAAATGTTGGAAACAATTACCAGCAGAGAATGATGGGAACAAAGAAAGAGATTTGACTCAAGAGGAAGATAATGTTTCTGTACTCGAAGAGGAAAAGTACATCTCAGATGCAAATCAATCAATAGGTGAATCAAAATCAATTCAAAGATGTGTAAATGATAACGCTGCTTTGGTTGATAATAGTCCACCAACACAAAATAACCAGGGTAAATCACCACTGTCAGATATTCTTGTATGGCCAAATACCCCTAAGAGTAAGGGGAAAAGAAATATTGAAAGAATGCTTTTTGTACTGACTTCAGATAAATGGCAGGAGTTACACAATGAGGAAGAAAAGAAGAAGCTTACATTGGAAAAAGAAAAATTCGAAAGGAAGAGAAAAAGAGAAGGAAAGAAAGAATAAAAACAAAAATAAATAAGTAAAGCAGTCCGAAAAGAGAACAAAGGTTTACAGAAACAAAACGTAAAGAAGACTGTAACTGAAAATAGGGTAGAAGAAAGTTTAAAAAATAAGCTAAAATAGAATGAAATTCTACAGAAAAAAAATGAAACTGCGAATCAGGTACAAGAAAAAACTAAGGTAGTCAGGAAACAACTTTTCTGTGATTAAGCTGCAACGAAATTTCAGTATTTGACAAGCCAAAATGATATTGAATTCAATATTTCAGAGAAAAAACAAAGACCCACTTTAGATGGACTATGTTTTAGATGTGCAGCAAATGTAAAGAATGATGGAAAAGAGTGTGATTTCTGTGAAAAATTGTTTCATGACAAATGTTTCTCAAATCTCCCTTCAACATCAAATTCCGGCAATAGTATTCACTATTGTGACCATTGTAAAACATTTATGGATGACATTCTACATGATCGTAAGTAGGATTCTATGTTCATTTCTCATAACCAGTTGTTGACCTTTATGTGGACAGACTACATAATTTATTATGTACTGTGAGTGTAATGTAGTCTAAATATCCTTCATTTCATTTGTGTAAAAGTGGACTTAAAAACAGCTAGGCTAGGTCTGGATATAAATAAAATACTTTTGTGTCAACAACTGTATCAAAGGTGTCAATATCTATCTAATAAGTGTCAATAATTATACTTTCTTGTAATTTTTTTATTTATTAATCAATTAATGACCATTAAAGTGTATCTGAAAATATCTGACTCACCCAAGATAACATAGGAGTTCTTTATAACTAGTAAAAAAATTTAAAACGCCTTAGTTACTGAAAATAAAGAATTGCAGGAGAGAAATGTAAAGAAAAGTGCTTAATGTGTCAATAACTATACAGTCTACCCTAATTTTGTTTTATATAACTACTTTAGATCTTTTGGAGCCTAGGCGTATAAAATGACAAGATTTTGGTCTTACCTGTAGATATTTTTTACCACGTTTTACAGATTATTTTCCTAATTTGTTTATAGACAGTTGTAATTATCCATTTAAATCGTAATACGATCTTATTCACTGCACATCGAGGAGTTTTCTATTTTAACATTTAGAGGATATAAAGACTATTCAGTGAGAATGTGATCAGAGGTTACTGGAGAAATGACAGGTAAGATGGCAGGAGAAAATCTCTGCGAATACATTCGTTTCGCTTAAAGCTAAGAGGGTATGTTGCAGTGGCGGCTGATTGACTGAGGCAAGTGAGGCCGGGCCTCAGTCACTTGGCTTAACATAAATCAAATTTTGTGTTTTTATATAATGTATTAGTTATTTGAATGAAGCATCGCTGTAGAAGCATTTTAAAACTTTGTGATGTATATAGACCTGTGTTGCAGTAAAATTTACTCCTGAGGCCAGAATCGCTCGTGCCGAGTCTGGTTGTGATGTATATAGACCTGTTTTGCAATAAAATTTGTTTCTGAAGCAAGAATCGTTCGTGCCGGGTCTGTCTTCTGAATTTCCTGTATTTTCGCGGGGTTTGAGCTTGCGCTTAAAACGTTGTAGCCGAGACACAATTCGTCTGGCCTCGTGGCCTGGTCAGGTTTCACTCCTCACATCCATGGGCCGGCCTCAAGGGTAGAGTGGGGTGAGAATAGCAATGGTGACTTGTCTTCCTAAATAGGTCATAAATTACACAAATTCCAGCTCTTTGGCAGGCAGAGACCCACACTATTGCCTCCCCTTACGTCTCAGTTTATGACTTAAGCGAGGGTGTTGTACTATTGTACTTCGTAGTACAGTAGTGAATCTGGGCCAATGTTGTTATGTATTTCGTGAAAATATAAACAGAAACAAATGCGAGAAATAATGCTGGTGTAGTTAATTCATTGTTAGAGTGTCCTTTTTCGAGAAGAAATAATATTGAAAGAAAGGAAGTTTTAAATAAAGAGAGAGTCTACCGAGATACCTACGACATCGCTGATAATTTTTCTGACACATAATCTTAAAACGTGAGTTTGTGTTGCATCCTGGTATGGGCAACATAAATGGTTAAGTGGTAATGTGGTGCAAAATAAACTTCTCTGTTGGCCTTGTTCGTTGCTGTCAAGGGAAAAAAATAAAAAGAACAGAAAGGAGGGGATTTTCAACACATAATGTGGGTTGCTTCATCACACTGAAACAATCACTGAAACTCACAGCATAACAGCTTATTTGGTGAGTGACATTATTTTTCATCAATAGTAGGCTAATAATAATAGACTAATAATAATAATACTAATAATAATAATAATAATAATACAGTAATCATGATATTAATAATATAACAATAATGAATATCATAAATAAACATTTCCTATCGGAGGCACTTAAACTAGTTGCATCTGGCCTCACCGAGGATTTCGATCACCGGCCGCTACTGGTATGTTGAGTATTGAACTCCAGCCCCCTGGATCTTTTCTCACAGTCTCAGTACACATTGGATTCTCAGATCAAAATCCTAGGATTCCTAAATAATTTAAACATTCCGGCGGCGAATTTTATGTTCTCTTACTTTCCCAGGACGGCAGTCAAAATTGCTTGTAACAGTCTCCTGTCCCTACAACGCGGCGTTCCGATTAGTTTAACTTCTCGTATGGGCTATAACGACATCAGTTTGAGAGAACAGTACTTTAGGTTTTAATGGAATTTTTACCTAAAAAGAATACTCAGTAGGGTAAAACTGGAGGTTTACATTTCTCTTCCAATGAAAAAAATGAGTGTATGTTGGTGACCAGGGAACGGATTTATATGGACTAAAAATATATGAAATATGTAAATATATATGTAGTTATTTTTACCAAAATATGGAATTAAATATGGATTTTTACCAAAATATGGAATTAAATATGGACTTAAAATTATAAAAAAATGACTATGTACGTTAAATATTGGTACATTTTAATCAAACTAAACAAAAAATATAATGGACGTACCTTATCTTCCAATGTAGTTTCAACAAAACACAATTTTTATTGTCTGTTACCATAACAATAGGTTACAAACATTTCTTTCAAGTGCTGAAAAGTGAATCTTCTTCTATTGTCTCTGAGGATAGATTTATACTGACTAAAAGAGCGTTCGACGTCACAAGAAGTAACTGGTACATAATTCAATTTCACAATGTCTGCTGGGGATAAGTCCAAGTTAATCTTCACTGTTGATTCACCACTCATCACAGCAACAACCTTTTGTAGTTCTTCATATCCAGGGTTTTTTGAAAGTACAGTGTCCACCTTAGCTCTTACTGCATCTGCAACTTTACCTCTACCACGATTCAGTTGTTCCACAGTACTATTTATAATTTCAAAACTTTCAGATAGTGAAAGGTGCCTATTTTGGAGACTTTTGAGCGTTTTTATGATGCATGAAAATGTATGCTGAATGTGAGCTAAGTCATTCTTCACACTTATGTCACAGGTAACTGTTTTCGCAGTATCAATTGAGACTGCATCTTCAGAGTCCAATGCAAGGAGAACATTGTTAATAGAGTCCATATGTTCGGCATAATATTCAACTGCTTCTAGCCATGTACCCCATCTAGTTAAAATTGGCTTTGGTGGCAATGGAATTTCAGGGTACATTTCTTTCAACACGTTAACTCTACTGGGAGCTTTGAGAAATACTTTTTTCACTGATGAAATCAACAAATCTACTTTAGGGAAATTGTCTCTGACCACTTCTGCCACACGATGAAATGCATGCGCCACACAAGTAAAATGAGTCAATTTAGGATATACAACAGATAATGCTTGTCCAGCTTTGACCATATAAGGGGCAGCATCGCTAATAAAGAATAACACATTATCGTACATAATACCCTTTGGCCACAGGATACCCATAGCTTCGTTGAACAGTTTAACTATAGTTTTGTTATTGCACTTTTCTAGAACATCACAATGTAAAAGAATTCGTTCAGAATATTGTTCACTTAACAAACCGATAACTACATTACCAACAAGTCTACCTTCTTTGTCGGGAGTCTCATCAATGGAAACCCAAATTGAACTATCTTTAATTTCATCTCTTATCTTCTGTATTGTCTCATCGTAGATGGATGGAGCATACGTCTTCCTAAGTGTTGACTCATCCGGGATTGTATGTTGAGTATATTTTTCAAGGAATTCCCTGAAGACCTTATTCTTTAGTTTGTAGAGAGGAATATCAGCAGAGATGAGAGAACGGCACAGGTCGATGTTAAACTCAGATCTTACATTCGATGTTGTTGGTTGTGTTAAAAACAATTGTCTCTGCTTGGAATTTAGTTGTTTGTTGGCCTGATGTTTACTAGTTGTAATGTGTTGTTGCACCAGGAACTTTTGTGTAGATGATACTGCACACTGACACAAATTACAAAATAATATTTTATTGTCAGTTGATAAACCATCTTCTTTAAATTCTGAAATGTAACTTGTTAGTTTTGATTTTAAATTGACTGAATGACGTACTTTTGGCATATTTACCGTCTTTATAGTATGATTTACAAAACTGAACCTATGTGTACTCTGACTGGCATTTAACTGTTGAGCTGCACAACTGAAGTCTGTTAAAAATTTTAAATTAAATTAATACAGTTTTGTAACTTACTTTCCCATTGTTGATAGGACTGCTAATTTTCAAATAACTCTGATGTTAAAGGGATTACTGAACATGTGTTTAAATCTCTATTGTTGAAATGTATTTTTAAAAGTTAATGGAATTTTGTTTTGTTTTATTGTTAAACCTAATATAATATGGACTGTTTTATATGAAATATGGAAAATATATGGAAATTAACGAAAATATGTACTAAACTCTAAAATATGGAAAATAAAAGTAGGATTTTTCAAACCTACACATTGTGAAACATAAAGATAATGCAAAATATAAATTATATTAGCTTTATAAGTAAATATGTATTTACATATAAATCCTTTCCCTGTTGGTGACACATTCTTTCTCAGTACATGTTTCACGCAATTCGCAACAATTAAATTGCGTTATCGCTTATACTTCATTTCCGAACGACATCATTTAACATGACCTAAATAAAATAAGCTAAAGTTTCGATCAGTAGATTACTTACACACAAAAGGCATTCCCTCTCTATAATCTCAAAGTTAAAACACTTGATTTCATTTATAACGGTTTAAAATAAATGCAGATATACAGTAGGCCTGCTTATACGAGAGAGAGTCAAAAAGTAACCTTAATAATTGTTTTATTAATTTAATGTGTACAATAAGACTACAAACACTTCATCATTTTCAACATAGTATAACAGGAACACTTGCATTGAACGTAGTGGGGGCTATGTTGAAAAGTGATGAAGTGTTTGTATCTTATTGTACATATTCAATTAATAAAACAATTATTAAGGTTACTTTTTGACTCTTCCTCGTACAATTAATTTTTTAGAGATTTGCATAAAATAGCTATGTGTACAATTGTAATCATTTCAAAGAATGTTTTCCCTTTACGAAAATTTGAATTGAAAAGTATCACGAATATTAAAATACAGTGTGGTTAAGGAGAAGTGGTAAATATTTTAGGGAATGATAATATGGACTATTTTGAATAAAAATGTTCATACAAAATATACAGGGACATCATTTTATTTTTACTTCAACTTTTATTGTACCTGAGTTTTTGAATGTACTTCACTCCCACCCCTTCTACTAACGAAGTTCCACCTGTCCTCCACACAGAACCAAGGCTGCAGTACTGAGTTAGTGATTATAGTACGTTTCAGAAATATGTTCGCGTTTTCCAGTGAAGAAAACTTCCAATATTGAATCATATTTTCGCACAGGTACTGTCGTCCGTTTGCCTACGTCGCATCCCGATTTCCCCCACCTGCTTCTGCTCGCTCCACTGTAAAGACTAGTGGCTGGGCTTTCTTAGCTCTTTTCTGAAAACATTAATTTCTGTTAGGAATTAATTGGAAGTTACGTAATATTGTACAACTGTTTAAAATAACTTAAATAAAAGGGACTCGTTATCAAGTGATTCCTTCCCCCTCCCTTTCTACAATCCAGCGACATAACCACTTGGACGGACAGTAGGTAGCATGTCTGAGTAATTTTATCTGTGCGGGTCGGGCAGAACTGAAGACTGAATTTACAGTACGTAAGGTACACTTTTATAGAGCAGGTACAGAATTATTTCAACATGAGTTACTAAATATGAAGGACGAAACTGGCAATTGGAATTAGATGCAATAGTCTATAGTGCGATAATAGACACAAAAGAACTGAAGCCTGTATCTAAATGAACGGCCACCATTTTCAAAAATGTGTTTAAATATCCATATTATGATAATTTTTCATTTTAACTTCATTCTCTATATCGTGCGCTAATGTGCTGTAGACAGTATAATATACACTACATAATGAATACATTCGCATGGATAACTCAGTTCGTGAGTAAAAACACTTATTGTTAATACTGTACTGTATTTTGATTAAACAAAACCTAATGAAAATTATCACACTCAAAATCGCGATATTTCCTACTTTACGTAAATGGACGAACTACTTTTCTTCCTTCCTGTACCTAGTAAAGTGATTTGTTTGTATTTTAAGCCAGTATCATCGAACTCCAGTCGTGGAAGGAGGTAGCAAACGGTGTTTCCAGGTCTCAATCATTAATCCAAAGGTATAGCCAGGTTAATATTAAAAGTGTTAGTAAAAATAAAATGATGTCCCTGTATATCCAATTTTCAGTGGTTGTGGAAATACAGCTGTTTGATTGTTAGGCTACGCATAACAAGCATTATAAGTGACAAAAAGGAAAGATAGAATAAGTGATTAGGATTACATTTATTGTTCATTTAGATGGTAGATTTATCAGTTTATTTAGATGGTAGATGTATCAGTACATTTCAACAATTTCTGCACTTTTCCGCTTTGTTGGCAGCAGTAAGTGTTGTTTTTCTGTTGTTTTATGAGGACAGCACTATTTATAATGCAAGCGACCAATTCATACTTTGTGTTTACTTTGTTTTTGTACACTCCGACATTCATCCATCCTCAAAGACGGAAATCGACAGAAGTAAGGTCTGGAGACATTGGTGACCAATGCAAGTGACCACTGTGGTCGATCCATCGTTCGGGAAATATTAAATTTAGATCTGTGTTAGACGCCTAAAATGTACCGGGGCTCCGGCGTGCTGGATTTCTGCAGAATGTTTATTTACTCCTGAATCACCTTGTATATTTAACTTTGGCAAACCTTACCCATACTATAGCAGTAAGGTGTCCTTTATTAGGGGTAGTGGCTACCTGGGAGCTATGAGGAAGTTGACAGGATTTACAACGAATAGTATAAATAGTAATTAAGCATCGCCTATAGGCCTACATAATTAATGTCTCCGAAGCAAAGAAGTATGGAGACATACAGAATATGTCACTTCGTTTATCTTTTGATTTTATACAAAAGGCAAAATAAAACTATCATTTTAATCAATTTCAGTTCAAAGCCATTCACAATTTTCGTTCCAAATAAACAAGTGTATAAGTTTTCACGAAATTGATTATAGGCCTATTGCATGTCCATCATTCCCGGGTAAATTTGATCATAAACACTTAATATAAATAGAATTCAACCAATATGGATAATCGCTGCACACGGAAAGAAAGCCAGAAAGACAGAAAATGTAAATAGATTTGTTTTTTTAGTTAGTTATTTAACGACGTTTTATCAACGACAAGGTTATTTAGAGTCGATGAGATTGGTGATAGCGAGATGGTATTTGGCGAGATGTGGCCTAGGATTCGCCAGAGATTAGCTGCCATTGACCTTACGGTTGGGGAAAACCTCGGAAAAAAACCAACCAGGTATTCAGCCCAAGCGGGGATCGAACCCGCGCCCGAGCGTAACTTCAGACCTGTAGGCAAGCACCTTAACAGTCTGAGCCACGCCGGTGGCTTAGATTTTTTAGTTGATTACGTACTTACAAATAGCTTTGAAGAACCCGAGTTTCATTGCTGCCCTCGCAAAAAACCGCCATCGTTCCCTATTGTGAACAAGATTAATCCAGTCCCTATCATCATATCCAAACTCCTTCAAATCCAATTTAATATTATCCTCCCAACTACTGTACGCCTTGGCCTCCCCAAAGGTATTTTTCCTGAGCTCTTCTAACTAACACTTTTATACGCATTTTTGGATTCACCCATACATGCTACATGCCCTGCCCATGTCAGATGCCAAGATTTAATGTTCCTAATTATGTTAGGTAAAGAATACAATGTGTGCAGCTCTGTGTTGTGTAACTTTCTCCATGAATGTTATTCATTTCTCTTAGCCCCAAATACTTTCCTAAGCACCTTATTCTCGAACATCCTTAACCTCTGTTCCTCTCTCAAAGTGAGATTCCAAGTTTCACAGCCATACAGAACAACCGGTAATATAACTGTTTTATGAATTCTAACTTTCCGTTTTTTTGAGAGCAGAATGGATGACAAAAGCTTCTGAACCGAATAATAACAGGCATTTCCCATAATTATTCTGCGTTTAACTTCCTCTCGAGTGTCATTTGTTACTGTTGCTCCAAGGTATTTGAATTTTTCCACCTCCTCAAGTATTTTCATTATTCGTACTATATTCTGGTAACCAGACATAATCATACATTTTGCCTTCTCCGGATTTTCTTCTAAGCCTGTCCCCTTACTTGTTTCTAGTAAAATTCCCTGTTTTCCCTAATTGTTTATGGATTTTCTCCTAACATATTCATATCATAATCAAAGACAAGAAACTGATGTAACCCGTTCAATTCCAAATCCTCTCTATTATCCTGCACTTTTCTAATGGCATATTCTAGAGCAAAGTTAAAAGTAAAGGTGATAGTGCATCTCTTTGCTTTACCCCGCAGTGAATTGGAGAAGCATGCGACAAACTGGCCTGTACGGACTCTGTTGAATGTTTATCTGCGAAACATTTTAATTAATCGAACTAGTTTCTTGAAAACAATAAAGTCACTAAAATAGTATATAAAACTTCTCTCTTAACCGAGTCATATGCCTTTTTGAAATTTGTGAATAACTTGTGTACTGTGCCCTTATACTCCCATTTTTTCTCCAATATCTTTCGAATACAAAAAATCTGATTGTCGATTTATTACGCCTAAAACCACACTGATGATCTCCAATAATTTAATCTACATATTATGGAGTTAATCTTCTCAAAAGAATATTGGACAACATTTTTGTACGTCAATAAAACAATATTCCTCGAAAGTTACTACAGTTAGTCTTGTCCCCCTTCTTAAAGAAAGGTACAATTAAGTATTCCTTCCATTGTTCCTGTACAATTTCCTTTTCCAAAATAGCAAGTAGAAGATTCTAAAGTTCACTAGATAAGACGTTTCCACCCTCTTGTATTAATTCTGCTGGAATTTGATCGATACCTGCACTTTTTTATCTTTTCTATCGCAAATTCGATTTCAAGATGTGTGGGTTCAGGTATAAATGGCTCCGCAATTTGTATAATTTTATTAGTGAATTTATTATTTCACTTTCGAATGCATATATCTACTTGTGTTTAAAAGCACGTTTTCGCTATCAGATATACAGAAAAAGTGTATTTTCACGAACATCTGGAAATCATTTTTTTTTTTTTGCAACTTCGAATCTTATTTGTGCATTTTTTATTCATGTATGTCAATATTTTACAAGAAATAAAAAAATAATTAAATGAAGTTGGTTTTGCTTAGAAAGATGAAAATTCAATCTTGGAAGTGAGAATATTGGTCAGATTATTTCAGGAGATGGTGGAAAGTGGATTGAAGGAAAAGTTCATTCTACATGAAAGTAAGAAACTTGCTGTCTACTGTCAGGGGAGAAGGCTTAGATCGCAGGTGTGATCAGTTCTTTGAAGAAGTTCTAGAACTTTACTGTTCCTAGGTTGAATAACTCAAGCAGTGGTACTTCTTCACTTAAAGTTTTTAGTTGCTTTGATGAGATGGTTTCCGAAAAAAAGAAAGTTGACAACCTGAAGTTTGATGAGTTACAGCCCAGCTTTGTTTATCTGCAGAACAGAGGTGTCTCCATTGATGATTATACTCTTTTTTTTTTTACCAGTTTCAATGTATGAAAATGTTTCTTTGTGAACTAAGGAAAGACTTTGATGCCCTAATACATGTTCATTGAGTGCAGTTCTTTGAGAACATCAAAGCCCTGGATAATTCTCTGGAATTTTAAAGATGTGTGAGTTTTACTTTACAACTCCAGGTTCTAGTTAAAGAAGAGAAAGAGCTTTCTCTTGAATCAGTACGCAATGGACTGATGAAAGAGGTAATACGCTGCATATTGTGTCCTTCAAAAGTATTGTTGCTGTAAAACACAGCTTTTAAAATTTTCATTGCTTACAGTTTTCATAAATTTGTAATTTCTTGGCCAGAGTTGCTTAAAAAAAATCTGTTAAAATCAAAACTATTAGATAGATAGTCAATGCAAACGCCTATTTATTGGGTTAATTGTTTATAATATCTTTAACTTAATGAATTTGTGTATGTAATATAATTTATTGTTCTCCTTTCCACAGAAAGTCGACCTAGTTGGCGAGTTGGTATAGCGCTGGCCTTCTATGCCCAAGGTTGCCGGTTCGATCCCGGGCCAGGTCGATTGCATTTAAGTGTGCTTAAATACGACAGGCTCATATCAGTAGATTTACTGGCATGTAAAAGAACTCCTGAGGGACAAAATTCCGGCACATCCGGCGACGCTGATGTAACCTCTGCAGTTTCGAGCGTCGTTAAATAAAACATAACATTTAACATTTTCACAGAAATGATTTCCATTCTAGGGCATGCTGTTCTCGTCTAGAAAAATCATCTTTAATTATTGTTAACTTGAACTAGAAATATTGTAGCAATAGTACTAATTACTTGAATTTGAAGATATCCTGTTGCGGTAAAGAATGTTGATCAAAGAGATTTACAACAATATTAATTGAATTCTAAAGATAAGTGATTATTAAATGAATTAAAACGAGTATAATTTCTTAAATCTATTTAGAGTAAATTAATAAGTACTTGTAATGAGGAAATATCATTATCAATAGGAAAAATCTGCAGCAGTATACATGAGGAGGCGAGACCTGGTATATGAACTGTGCGAGAGGGATAAAATGAGAAATCAGAAAGAGAGTTTGTTTCATGATGCTTAATATTATACGAATCTACAGACACAGAAGTTCATCTCAGACTAAAACTTACCTTCGTCCTCCATGTCCATTGGTAATATAGCCACGGCACATGATAAGATCGTCATAGGACAGGACTTGTCTCCTCTGCTGTACTTAACAATATTGTGATTGTACACCAGGGATGAGACGATATTAGCTCTCAATCACGGTATAAGAGCTCGACCTTGATCACGAGCGCATAGCGCATCCACTACATAGCGTCGTAACATAGACATCAGGGATGTACATGCATATACAGTACATCGAATAAAGGCAGCAATTATTATAATAACTTGCGTTACTAATTTTCTGGCTATGTACAGTAATAGGGCTAATTATTCAATTATTTTATATATATGTACATATACAAACAAATCGCAAAGGAAAGGGGTTTTAAGAATAAAAATATAAAAAGGAAAAGTTAATTGTTTGCAAACCATTTTGTTGTTAAAAGCAATTATTTATTATGTAAATACTTCACTTCATTGGTTACTAGACACTAATAAGGTCTACCTGCTCGACGTGTGTGATCTCTAAGTACTTCTGAGCATTTGTTGAAAAAATAATAACGACAATATTGATTGAAATAGAGTATATTGATTGTGTGATTGTGAAAATGTAGTCCTTACTCTCCAGTCGTGATTATGTAATGAGTTTTCTTAGAGTGATTTGTGAGATGCAAGTAACACGAAAAAACAAATTGATTAAATTATGCTATTGAAGAGCCATCGTAATTTTTGGAGTCGATCATTTAAGGGGATACGAATGATTTTTAAAACTTTCACAATTTCGGCCAAAATTTCTGAAATTTAAACTATATAAACAGATCTACAATACTATATAAACTGTACACTATTTGGTGTCATTAAGTCTAATAGTTTTGAAATTATATATCTTTTTTTAAAATATATTTTATATTGACATCACTAAAAAGGCTCCTTGCGTCAAAGTTTTCAAAATTTTTAGTTCATATTTGCTCAAAATCTTGAATATGGGAATAAAATTAGCTTTGGAGATTAGTCTAAATAGAGAGGCACAATAATTTTTTTAACTTTATAAATTTACCATTACAGCATAGGGTAAATTAGGGTTTGTTGGACAGTCGAGCATGTTGGACACTTTGTACTTTAACGTGTTACCTCGCCACTTGTGGGCACCACATTCTGCTAGAAGTCCATGACGGAAGTAGCCACGAGTACAAAGTGTCCAACATGCCCGACTGTCCAACAGACCATAATTTACCCTATTTGATCTAAGTGCAATATGAATATTCCCCGAAGAAAATTAATATTAATATTTTATACAAATACTAGTTAAATTTTATTTATCAACATTTAATTTATCTTTGTGAGAAGTTTCAGACCAATATGACAATAACTGTTGTGCAAGGAACTTTTCATTCAGTAAACTGCTTAAAATTTTAAAGTTGAGAAAACAGGATAAAAAAAAAAAACAAAAAAAAATCCTCTCAACTCACGCACCGCATGTATGGCCATATATGATTACATGGTTAAATCATTTAAAACAGTCTCAAATATAATTACGATCATAAAAAAACGTGGATTTTCTTAATTTTGCAGCATTATTTCTCGTCTGAAATCAATTTCTCTCTTCTCCAAAATAATGTCTATATCTGTGTTGTATTTCGTACTGACGTTTGACATATATTTTTACAAACAATATGGTATAGTATATATGTTTTACTTATTAAACACTGTACTTCACCGCCATGTTCATTATATAAAATCTGAACCTTCTACTTATCATTAAAATCTATATTGTAATCTCGCTTGCGATCTGTCCTGGTCTGCAACGTTGTATGTGCTGTACACCCTTGTGCCTCAGCAAGAAAAGCTCCGCGCTTATGGAGCGAGCTTAAAAAAGCTCGCGCTCAAAACTACTAAATAGTAAGCATCGCACCCCTGTTGTACAGGGTGAAGTCACGCCTCGCGCTTACTGCCAGTTCGCACTCATGAAGGCAGTCATTAAAAGCAAGAAATATGATTGTAGTGAGCATGCAGTCAACTAAGGAAATATGTAAAATTTTACATTTTGTTAAGTGTGGATGTAGAAAAATTGTCAGATAGCGAAGTAAGAGGTTTATTTCACCTGTGCAAAAGTGGATAAAGCGTCCATGTGTAGGTTTTCTCAGAGTGCTTTAGTTTGCTTGTTATTGTCAACTGAACCTTGCTTCAGTAGTAACGTATTAAATCATTTGTTCATTTCTGAACGAAGTCTGCAGTTGAAGAGATTACACTGAGGTTACACATATTCCATTACTCGTCTCAGAATATTGTTGATTCTTCTGCTTTAGTTCCGTTTAACTTCACTCTTAGACACCGGCGTAACTCTGGCGGTAGTCTCGTTTGTCTGCTGACAAAATCAGCGGTCAGGTATTGTTCATTTCTCGGGTGAGTTGGTTATCTGGTTGGATTTTTCCTAAACTTTCTCCATCTATAAGGCGAATATCAGATAATCATTTGGCGAATCATCGGTTCCTATCGCCAAGTACTATTTCGCTAACATCATAGCTATCCATCGACGCAAAATAACCTAATAGTTAATACAGCATCGTCAAATAACGTAATATAAATGTCACTCTCTTGAGAATTGTCAACCAATATTAATAAGAAACGGGAGTCTTTCGTTATGTAGTCAGCATGGATCAGGGATACCTTTCTAAGAGTAATGTATGTTCGGGAAACGAATCCAGAATGCTTGGATTTGTAGTTAGAAACGCTCTCGTTTGAGACACAGAGAAGAACTAGCATTAATAATTTCAATTACAGTTATCGCTCAGTCTCTTAATGGACGCTTTTTATAACTTTTTCCAAATATCGACCTAAAAGCATTTCATATTACTCCTATAGGCTATGTGCCATATGCTCGTCTGCCTCAGTTGTTTGATTTAATGAAAATCAATTATACTTAGATTAATGGTTGAAAATTAGTATGATTTACGAATAATTATCGTACAGAAATAGATTTATTTATTACCGTATTGTAACTGATAAGAAATGCTTTTGATTTCAGTTCAGAATCTATAATGTCAGCATAGAAGTTAGTTTTGAAGCTCCTGAGAGATCCTGCATATTCGACTTACTGAACAAGAGTAATTGATGCTAATTACATTATGATTGATACGACAAGTGCTATAAGATGAGCGACATTTCACTACCAAGCAACATGGCGTGTTGCCGCGTTTCCAATATCCAGTGACAACATTTCGAATTACACACTAACTGATTGTTGTATTGATCATGAGGTCGCTTCTCTGCCCTTTACGACTCCCATAATTCATGACCCTTAACCTTTGTCATGGAAGGTGTACGTATATGCATGCATTCATGCAAAGAATTTGCTTTTAATCGAATTACACAAAAGGAATAAGTAATATTTTAGCTCGAGGTCTTTTGAGAGGCATAGTTTTATTTTTGTACTAGTAAACAGAAAGCCTAAATTTAAAAAGTGCTTGCTTTAAATTTGAATGGTTACAACTGAAATATATTTAATGTGACACAAGTGAACACAGTGAAATGCAATACCACTGTAATTTAAATTACATTCCATAAAATACAAAACTGAATTAAGATAGTCTTGATCTCCTATTGTATGTTATAGTCCAGAAATGTATTCTCTTTAAACTTTCATCACTGGGACATAAGTTGGAACTTCAATTCTTGAGTTTAATACTAATACATCATTGTTATAATCACTGCCACCAGCAGCACCAAATGGCGGCAATTCCACCAGCAGGAGCAAATGGTGGCAATTCCAAATATCTTTTGAGGAGTCTGATTTTCTTGTACCGTACTTTTGGTTGATATTTTCGGTAGTGAATATTAATATTTGTTAAAAATGTTCTCATATTTATTAGTATTAAAGGTTAGCGTTCAGTATTTCATTCTGGTCTTATGTCTTCTTTTATTTTCGTAGCTTACTACAGCTCCTAGGAACCACATTTCCCTCACTTCCATTCTTCAACTCGGTACAGGACTGAAATTACATGAAAAAACCTAGGACATCACTATCACAGTGGCCAGACATCTACCATAGGCGGAGCTACGGGGGAGTGTCAAGGGTGTCTGGGTACTCTCTAATGAACCAGAGGACCCCTCTGAATAAGTGGTTTGTAAGAAACGCCCCGAAAATTTACCAAACTCAAACAAAAATATCAGTAAATACCTTCTTTTCTTTTTTTTTTTTTGCATTTGGTTATGCACGAAGGCTAACTTGGAACTGGATCAGTATAGTTTGTATGTTTTCGGAAAAACTCGGCTTTTCCTCAAAGCAGACTGCTTTCCATCCATCGAGTCAGATGAATTCATTGGTTAATTTGAACAAGGTTTCACTCCGAGGCGTCTTTTGTTATAATGGCTAGACTTCGAAGTCAAACACATTTACTCTGACTGAAGTTAAATACATACAGAATAATACAGTGTTTACAAAGTAGCTGACAAGGTAGTCCCCCCCCCCTCATACGCACATCATGATAGTCGGATGGAGCAATACAGGTCGAGCAAGGGAAAAATTAAATGTTTGCCTGAAGGACAAACGTAAATATTACGTTGATTAGGATACCTTACATAGCATTATCGTCTCTAGGATGTAGAAACGTAATATTATTCTAAGTTCTATAAAACTGTTATACAGGGCAATACTATTTACCAAGGGACTCTGTAACAATTTTAACAATGATGATGATAATAATAATAATAATAATAATAATAATAATAATATAGCATAGCATGTAGCATTTGTAACTGTAGCATAGCATTTGTAATTGTAGACCTACATAAATTACAAAATAAGGAAAAGCAGCGACATAAACATAGCAATTATAAAACATAGGTCACAGAATTAATAGACTTGTCTGAAATGAATTAGATTACTATAACATATACAATATTTAGATAAATAATTAGAAAACAATAGACTATGTTCTATTTAATATAAACCCAACCCTCGTATGAGTAAAACTCATTACCAAGAAACGAAGATAATATTATACTTAAATTTGAAATAACTGAAGTATTCTATTTAGTAAGAAGTAAAAATGAAAGTTTTGTAGGTTACCTTGAGAACAAAATAGAATAAACTGAGAATCAAATGAATTAAAATGAAGTACAGGTATCACAAATTAACAAGATAACTTATTTAAAATATACAGTACTATGTTAAATATAATAATATATTAATACTAATTTAAATTATGTAATCTAAATTTCTCCAATTTCTAATTTTGATTTATGCAGTATAACTTTTAAATAAAGATACAGGTACCGTACTTCAAAATCATGTCATTATAAATTTAGTCCATAATTAAGGCTTTATTTTTTGCCAGCAATATTGTGACGCATTTTGTCATTTCAAAATATTCTTACTATAAGGCTTTCTGTGGAAGGAATTTTATAATTATATTTAAGAATGTGTTCCAATTAAATTCCATTTTCGACATCGCAATGACTTCACATAGTCTCATCTGTGCCAGATTCAGTTCTAGTACGTATGCAACCGCTAACAAGACCGGAAAAAGTAAACAATCCCTAGCCCAGGCCTGCAGAACTGTAGCTCTTGAGAGCGACTGCTTTCCTCCAATTTCTTACCCCCACTCACCTTTTCTACCTGTGCGGTCACGGCGTTCTAGTTACGCTCGGCTGCATCAACATTCATTCCCGCGGCGGAAGTCGATCATCCCCAATAGAAGTGAAGTGAGACTGACGTCATAGTTCCCCTACTTTGCGAGTTCTGCAGGCCTGCCCTAGCCTGTTCTCCCACTTCAGCCCAATACTCTGCTCTCAGTTAACCTGTATCTCTCCCATCGGGATCTAAACCTCGAAGTCTAACAATGACCCTTAGTAGCCTAACCAAATAATTGTAAAAAAAAAAAACTGGTGTTCTTGTTTTGTAAGTTTTATTTCTCCTAATCCAAATTTTTAAATCTACTTATATTTATCTCAGTGTGAGTCTATCTATTCAAATAATTTAAAGAATGAAATTGTGATTCCAGTTTATAAATCAGAAGATAAAAAAAAAAACAAAATGAATAATATGATTATAGATCCATTTCACTTATATCAAACTTGCCCAAAATTCTAGAAAAATGCATTAAACTAGTTAATTACTTACAAAAACATAACACTCGTGCAGTAATCAATATTATGGTTTTCAAAAGAATGAAAGCATTAGTGGTGCCATGTTTCAAATAGGCCTAACCTAGACAATAGTAAATGAACAAGATATTAGCTACAAATGTTTAGATATATTTTTATTAATGTAGAGGCTGCTAATGATATTGTATATGCTTGCTGCAAATACGAGTATTTACTTTGTTTACTTTGTTACCTACTTACTTTACTTACAAATGGCTTTTAAGGAACCCGGAGATTCATTGCCGCTCTCACATAAGCCCGCCATCGGTCCCTGTCCTGAGCAAGATTAATCCAGTCCCTGCCATCATATCCCACCTCCCTCAAATCTATTTTAATATTATCCTCCCATCTACGTCTCGGCCTCCCCAAAGTTCTTATTCCCTCCGGCCTCCCAACTAACACTCTATATGAATTTCTGGATTCTCTTATACGTGCTACATACCCTGCCCATCTCAAACGTCTCGATTTAACGTTCCTAATTATGTCAGGTGAAGAATAGAATGCGTGCAGTTCTATGTTGTGTAACTTTCTCCATCCTCCTGTAACTTCATCCCTCTTAGCCCCAAATATTTTCCTAAGAACCTTATTCTCAAACACCTTTAATCTCTGTTCCTCTCTCAAAGTGAGAGTCTAAGTTTCACAATCATACAGAACAGCTGGTAATATAACTGTTTTATAAATTCTAACTTTAAGATTTTTTGACAGCAGACTGGATAACAAAAGCTTCTCAATCGAATAATAACAGGCACTTCCCATATTTATTCTGCGTTTAATTTCCTTCCGAGTGCAATTGTTGCTCCAAGATATTTGAATTTTTCCAGCTCATCGAAAGATAAATCTCCAATTTTTATGTTTCCATTTCGTACAATATTCTGGTCTCGAGATATAATCATATACTTTGTCTTTGCGGGATTTACTTCCAAACCTATCGCTTTATTTGCATCAAGTAAAATTTCCTTGTTTTCCCTATTCGTTTGTGGATTTTCTCCTAACATATTCACGTCATCCGCATAAACAAGATAAGAAGCTGAGGTAACCCGTTCAATTCCAAATCCTGTCTGTTATCCTGAACTTTCATTATTATTATTATTATTATTATTATTATTATTATTATTATTATTATTATTATTATTATTATTATTATTATTATTATTATTAAATGCGAATTTATACAACACTAGATCGTTTCTATTTTCCAATGTTGACTGTCCTGCCGTTCTCTATCATTCTTGACTTATTATGCCATCCAGCTAACAATAAATTCATCTCGATGCCCTCCTTCTTCGTGTAGGATACCATTCCATCATTTTCTTTGAGCAACAATCTTCTCCTGCCTGTTGAACATGTGGGTACCATCTTAGATTTTTTGTTTCTATTGTGTAAATAATAAAAATAAAATTGAACTGTCTATACCAATTCGTTCTCTGCTTAATTCTTTATATGATCTTCTAATGTTAGTTCACAATAGAGTCACAAAACATCCTTTTCCATGTTTCATAATTTTCGTTGTTTTGTTCAGTAGTTTCCCAAACTTTTTTTACACAGATTTTTATACTTTATATTATTTTATAAATTTTACCATGTGAGATCACAGAAATGTGAAGAAATACACCTAAACATTTTAAAACATCTAATTGAGGTTTTGTCTGATATGTAAGGTCCCTGAACCAAATAACACCATGTATACCTTTAACGCCACCCTATTAATTTTTGTTAACGGTTTTCGGTAGTGCACTACTGTAGCCTGCATTCCCTTACAATCTACTGATGAAATAAGTTATTAACTGTCCCTGACATTTACGAGTGACATGATATTTCATCAATTTCCTGTTGTGTGTTGATAGTGAATGGCTGTTCTTATATCAAGGTAAGAGGCAATATTTTATTTGTGTGTTGAGCAAATAATGACTGTATTAAACTATAGGTATATTTTTGTGATCCTTAAACATTCTTCTATGTATAGAAAGTATTTGCTATCTATAAAATTTGAAAATGTTAGAGAAACAGGCATGTCATGTTATCAAGTACTCACCATGTGGCGTTAAAGGTCTACAGACAAAATTTTAGGTTATGTTCGTACTAAGACTGACAGTACAGCATCAGCAGACTGTTCTGGCTAGGAGAGGTGCAAGAAAGAGCATCTGGTTGCATCTGAGCACGCAGAAAATGTCACAATATATTTATTGTTACATGCGCTAATGCTCTTTGTACACGTATGGTTATCTTCAAAAGCCAGCCTTTGTAGCCGGAGTAGGAGACAGATATGCCTCTTGCAACAGAGACTGTCATGAGTGTTAAGGGCTCTATGACAACTGCTGTATTCGTCCATTGGCTTGATCAATTCGCCCGATATAAGGTGGCAGGAGAAGTGGTGTTGATATTTGATGGAGCATCATCTCATCTGGACACAAACATTACAAGTGCCACTGATAATTACGGAATCACACTGTATTACCTTTCCAGTAACACAACACATGAGCTACAACCCATGGATAAAAGTGCAAGCACTAGTTGGATGTGTTTTATATGTGAAGAAGATCGCGTTGAGAACATGTCATTATGTTCATATTGTGCGAGGTATTTACATAAGTGTGAAAACATCAGGAAAATTACTAAGCTTTCAACTTACAAATGTTCAGAATGTGCAGTGATGATATTGGTTCAATTGCTTATCGAACTCTTTTTTTTTTTTATTTTACATAACTTAATTTTTTTGTTTTACTTATTAGAAAACATTCATATTAAACTAAGGTAAATGCTTTTGTGTTTAATAACTTTCTACTGTGTCACATTGTCTCTTTTTTTTAAAGTAAGGAGTCACTGGAAAACATATTTTCCTAATGCATGTGGTGTTTCAGTTTCAGATCAAGAATCTTTCATTAGTATTGAGTGAATACGTATCTTTTATTAACAGAAACTAAAATTTAGTTGCTTAGTTCAATTTATGTTGCTTAGGAAAATAATTCATTAATAATTATAAGTGTATAGGTTACTAGAAAATAGGTGGCGTTAATTGCACAACCTGTTCTTAATAACGCCAGTTTACAAAGTTTTGCTATTTGAGTTCTAATTCTTGTTCGGTATATAATATATCCATTTTCATTGTGCTATTTTGTAAAGATAAGATTACAGTTTCTATTTCATAATTTTCGTGTTTGTACAGCTGTCAAAAAAAAAAAAAAAGTGGCCGCACTTGTGAATAGCGAATATTTTCAAAGTCCACTTCGGGTCGCGGCGATGTTACACGATGCATGTGCTTGTACAAGCAGTTCCGTAATTATGAAAGTGTTCCATATCTGCGCCTCGTAGACCAGCGGTAGAATGCTTGTTTAATGATTCAAAGGTTGTGGGTTCGAGCCTTCTTCAAGTTTTCATTTTATTTTTTAATCGTTCTTTAGCGATGTAAATGCTATTCAAATTATCATTTATATTCAGTTATCGTTCTTTATGGATATCACGTTATTTATATTTTGTTATCGTTCTTTAGAGATATGAATAAAATTCAAGTCATCATTTGTATTCTGTTACCGTTTGATAACGATATGAATAATAATAATTATTATTATTATTGCATCTCCAATGGGAGTTAGCCCTATTTTACATATGTATGTTAGGGCTATAGTTTCATACACAAAAAAGATAAGCATAAAGAGAAATGGAAAAGAAAATTAAATTAGCTTACGCGATGTAAACAAAACATAAACAATCCGTAAATTAGGCATTGCGATTGCAAAACAAATATCAGTTATCAATTTGAAACATGCAAAAACATTAACAACACACATACGTAACACTTCTATAACACAAATATGCAGCTTTCCGTACCATACATCATAAATTAATACACAATAGTCACACAAACACAATCAAACTATAATTACGACATTGCGACGACATCAAGCATTCCATAACTGACTCACATACATAACAAATCAAACATCCGTTACAACACATACACTTCAACATAGCAACCACACATTTAAAAGTTACAAATTTGGCTCCAAGAAGAATAAATAGGACACTGTTACTAATTACTATTCTTCTACAATTTCTTAAATACATCTGTAATAAATCTGTGAAATTCCGATATGAATAATATTCGCGTTTTTTATATTCTGTTATCGTTCTTTAGCGATATAAATAATATTCAAGTTATCATTTATATTCTGTTTTCCTTCATTAACTTTATAAAATAATATTCAAGTTATTTATATTATTATTGTTGTTTCGCAATGTAAATAATCTGTATTTTATGCAAGTAATTATTATAACACAAATAACCATCTTTCTTTGTAAAATAGGTTATTTTATTTAGATAATTAAATACGTATTATATAATATCTAATATTAATTAAACAAACCGATATTTATCATTTATATTCCGATATCGTTCTTTAGTGATACTGTATAAATAATATTCAAGTTATTTATATTGTAATCGTTCTTTAGCGATATAAGTAACATAAATTTAATATTAGGTTTGGAAAAATCCAGTTGCATAATATTGCTATTAGTTTTTCTTTTTGTAATATTACATTATACTATCTTGAACCACAATAAAATGAAAAGGAGTAACGAGGAATTGAACCTGAGACGTTGACATCTAAATTTCGACGTTCGTCCGCTGAGCTACGAGGGCAAAAGTGTGGAAACATTTTCGGAAAAATTGGCCCAATCACACTCTAAGATTTTCTGATGATTCGTAGAAGCTAGTCCAGGATGCGGGGGGCAAAGGCTAATTGGGATTTCCCGGTCTCTGGTCGGGTCAAACATCCTGATAGAATTAATATTTAACCCTTGCCGTGACTTTCGGTGAAGTCCGGAGGGTCCAATTAGTCAAATCCACTCTCCTCATCTCCACGCTTGGGCCCCCTGGAATTTAATAAGATGCGAAAGAGATAGTGGTGTGCGGAAAGCAACGGGATGTTACCGCCTTTAGTCCTATCCTCCCCAAGAAAAACTGCAAACATGAACAAAGGAAGCTTTTAACAGAAGAAGAAGGATCTTGTGCGGACCTCTGGAAAAAGAACTAAGGAAGGGACTAGTGAAGTGCTTTGTGTGGAGTGTAGCATTGTATGGAGAAAGAACATGGACATTACGACGAAATGAAGAGAAACGAATTGAAGCATTTGAAATGTGGATGTGGAGAAAAATGGTGCGTGTGAAGTGGACAGACAGAATATGAAATAAAATTGTCTTTGAAAAAGTGAGTGAAGAAAGAATGATGCTGAAACTGATTAGAAAGAGAAAAAGGAATTGGTTGGATCTCTCGTTGAAAAGATTAATAGACGACATTAGGATATGTGGATCATATGCGGAGACTAAGAGGAAGGCAGAAAATAGGAAAGATTGGAGATTGCTGGATTTGCAATGAAAGACCTGCCCATGGACAGAACACTTATGTATGTGGGTATGTTCAGAATGCCTGGAATATCGTGTCTAAGAACAGTCGCTATTTGCAAAGACTAGTCAATTCCATGCCCACTCGACTGCAAGATGATCGAGATAAGAGGAAGATAGACTAAATATTGAATCGTGGATTTTTGTTTTGTTTTTTGAACGCTTAATTGTTTGAATGTTTTAAGGCCGACGCCAGTAAATTTGTTTATGCCACGAAAGATATTTTTATTGAGAATAAAATCTTTTTTCTTTCCATTTGCAGTCACAATATCATAATGATAAAGTCATGGCATAATATATTAATGAACCTGATGTTAATTACTAAAATAATCGTAAAAGAGAAAGGAGCCATTATGTATAGTTTGTCTCTCTCAAAAACAGAACAAAAAAGAACATAAAAAGCACGAGGTTTTAGTCGAAAGCAGGATCTCACGAATAAGAGGCCTGAACGCTACCATTACGTTATTGAATAACACACAGTATACTTCAATTATAACTGTAGATATCAGGCAACGTGGTCCAACAACATGTAACATCGCCTGTCTCCGAATTGTAGCGAAGATACCCGAAGGGAACTTTGTTTCAGAAGAGCGGCCACTTTTTCTTTTGACAACTGTACATAACTTATTTCCAGAGCAAAAATGACTGAAGTGTTAAGGTGGCGTTATTTGGTACGTGTACCTTACATTATCAGGCAGGACACCTCACTTGACGATATGTGTCAGAGGAAAAATAGTTGTTTGTATGCATCTGAAGTCTGATTAATGTAATACGAGTATGTAGCTAATCGGCGATGTATGCAATGGAGGGAGAAAGGAACTGGCCACCCTATCCCATTATCTCGTGGTCTAGTTGTCTCATAATTTTGTATCACTTGTGAGGTTCAGACCTGTTTTCGGACATTTGACTAAACAACAACTCACATTAACTGTACATGTTGCGAAAATAATGATAAACTACAAACTCCATGCGAATAAAGGCAAATCCTTTCCTCTTTCCATAGTGGGTAATGATGACATTAATTTACATTTCTGTTGTGAACAATAATTTAGAATTTACAACAGTTTCATGAGATTCAATGTCTGCGGTGTTTCCGAACTACTCTTGAGAGATCATGACCCCCGAAACGATTTCTACAAATAGTTCCGAAAACTGTAATTCATAAATCTGTGAACAAGGTTGGTAAATTAATTCATTTTAGCTATTATTCAAAATTATATAAGATTCGACCTTCGATAGAGATGTTCTGGAGATCAGTTGCTTGTCCTTTGTCTTACACCGAACTTGTTTCGCTCGCATGGCTAGATACAATCCCGTTATCTTAAAATTGGTTCACAGTTTTCACAAAATTGAGCATGGCACAAGACTCGAACTCTGTCCTTGAAGTAGGATGACAAAGATAATGGCGTGAATTAATTTGTCCATGATGGAGGAATAAGAGTACAACAAAGGAAGAGGAAATAAAATTATTTGGAAGTATTCTGCCTCGCAGCGGCTTCGATCGTAAATATATCACAGAATTTGAATCGAATATAACTTTACTTGTTCTGGTAAGACGTTAAGCTTTCCGATTTTTTTTTTTTTCATGAAATATAAGTTATATTCTGCTTGTTCAGTATATCATTTTAAGCTACTGCATTAAGAAGTTATTTTTGTTTTTAGTAATTTCCCATTCGAAATCACTCCTGACAACAAACACTCTTGCTATTCTCACTTACACTTTATATGAAATGTGATACATTTGATACTTTGTTTAGCGCTATACTCTTTAATCGACGTTAGAGTCGTATGTTTCGCTTAGCTTATTCCTTTGATACAACCACTTTTTTCCCGTCAAGCATTCGCTGTTAAGCTCCTTTATTCGACTTTATACACAAACAGCAGGTATTCTTGCTTTCACGGTGGTCTGATGGTTGGTTTACTGTAGATGCCAGTTTCTTCCGTGGGCGAGGTCTCTGCTGGCTACTTATATCAAACCTTTGTTTTGGGATTTCTTTCTGATGAAAACCTAGAGCTTGTTGATGTCGTGCATGTCGTACCATCAATTGCACTCACAGTCGTAGCCTACTGTTGGGGAAGTCAAGATGTGATGTGGCACTCTAGAGATATTGATGGTAGGTCGTTCAACATGGTGACACTGGAGACGTGAACCTTTCAAGAGGCCTCGGGATTAAGTGAAAAATCAACCTTTCTCCTGCAGATTTATAGTACAGAGTGTAACCCTTGACTTCGACGTCGGACATTTTTCTTCAACACAGGTCACTGCTTTATAGTGTGTAATTTCATATTAGGAAAATGACATGAATTGAGTTTGTTCGTAAATTTTATTAGATTTCATAGATACAGTATTTGTATTATTTTTAAACATTTTATGGCTCACTTTAATAATAATAATAATAATAATAATAATAATAATAATAATAATAATAATAATAATAAAATAACCGTAGCTCAGGCGGTAGGCGCGTGTGAATGATCATTCGGAGCTGCACGCGGGCGTCGGTTCGATTCCCACTAGTTGAATTTTTTCCTGAAGATTTCCTCAACTATAAGAAAAATGTCAAGTAATCACAGGAATGAAATCTCATTCGACTCCTTACGTGGATTTTCTCATGAAATCAATCTCGATCAGTCTATGAGACCGGCGCACAGTGGGGTATTTGGACGATTTAGGCGATGATATCGGATTTATTCCTAATTTTTCTATATTATACAATCGTCCGCGAATAATCTTGCGTGAGAAGTAGTATATATATATATATATATATATATATATATATGTGTGTGTGTGTGTGTGTGTGTGTGTGTGTGTGTGTGTGTGTTTTCTTTTCTTTTCTTTTCCTAGTCTACCCTTTTGGATACTGCAAATCAAGCTTTCAGGTATAACTCCCTATAAAGTTAATATGAATAATTTCGAGGGAAAAATTGTTCCGGGGTCGGGTATCGAACCCGGGACCTTTGGTTACACGTACCAACGCTCTACCAACTGAGCTACCCGGGAACTCTACCAGACAACAATCCAATTTTTCCCTCTATATCCACAGACCTCAAAGTGGGCTGACAACCGTCAAGTAACCAACATTGAATGAATGCACACTAACTCTGTGTGACTTAAATTGTGGTTTTCTGTTAACGAACAGTGACGTGTATTATGTAAATCAAGCTTTCAGGTATAACTTCCTGTACAGTTAATATGAATAATTTCTAGGGAAAAATTGTTCCGGGGCCGGGTATCGAACAATGGTTAAACAATTTTTGCCTCGAAATTATTCAAATAAACTTTACAGGAAGTTATACCTTAAAGCTTGATTTGCATAATACACGTCACTGTTCGTTAACAGAAAGCCATAATTTAAGTCACACACAGTTAGTGTGCATTCATTCAATGTTGGTTACTTGACGGTTGTCAGCCCACTTTGAGATCTGTGGATATAGAGCGAAAAATTGGATTGTTGTCTGGTAGAGTTCCCGGGTAGCTCAGTTGGTAGAGCGTTGGTACGTTTAACCAAAAGTCCCGGGTTCGATACCAGGTCCAGGAACAATTTTTCCCTCGAAATTATTCTTTTGGATCCTATTTTCTAAGAATTTATATATCCATTTTACTACTAGATTATTTATTGGTAGCCTACTTATTTTCTCTAACGGTTTTTCGTGAGGCACTACCTCGAAAGCTTTAGCGATTCTCCCCCCCCCCCCACCCCATCAACTTCATCCGATAAATCTTATATTAAGGATGTGATTTGACTTTCGTAAGAGTATTTTGGTCTGAAGCCGCGTTGTTTTTGTTCAGCCATTCGTTATTTTCTAAAATGTTGAGAATATATTGTCTTATTAGATGTTCCATTATTTTGCAGATAACTGATATTAAACTGACAGGTCTATAGATGTTCGCATCGCTTTTGTCTCTTGCTTTATATATGGGGATTATGATAGCTGGCTTCCAGTCATCTGGGATGTTACAATTATTTATTGATATATTAAAAATTCGCATTAAGTACTGCATCATGGTTTCACCTCCTAACTTTATAATTTTTGTGGAAATTTCTTAGAATATCTCCTATTCCTTTCCTGTCAAAGTCCATGTTTGTGCTCAATGACAAGAAGAATGAAATAACTCGACTTCTGTGTTTCCATCAGTATGAAGTTAGGCTGCAGAATTTTAACAAAACTTCCGTTATTGCTCTTATCCCTTTCTAAATGTTATCTTAATCCGAGATATTATTATTCTCGTGTAGATCAATATTTTCAGTATTAACTTCAGTTCTAAATGCCTGTTCTAAGGGACTTCATTTTTGAGGAACATCATCTGCTAAAACATTGAGATTGAACGTCTATCACTCTTCGATTTTTTCTTTCTCTCTATTACGAAAACACTCCAACCCGAAGCTTTCTTGTAGCGAGATAACATTCGACGAGTTGAGTCCGAGGATTCGCCTGACAGTTGAGGAAAACCTCGGGAAAAAATTCAACGTAATTAGTAATCAATCCAAGCGAGATTCCAAACCACTTCCGAGCGTAGCTTCAGATCTCAAGACGAGCACTGTACTATATGGGCTAACCGTTGACCTTCTTTGGGCTACTTGAAAATTAAATTAAATCCGTAGCGGAATCATAAACTTACTACATAGGCGCATTAGCCCATGGAAGGCCAAGGACTAGCCGCTGCTGTTCTCATATCCACATGCCTCAGTAGAGATAAATGATTATTTTTTTGCACGATCGTGTTTTTTGTTGTATTTACAGCTATTGTTGTTAAACCTTGAAAGTTAGAATTCCCACACAGAAACTTGTTGCTAAGGAAACCATTCATCATAACATAAAACTATACTGAAATAGACTCATTACAGTGTACTTATTGTTACTTAGTTACCATTACTAGCCGTACCCGTGCGCTACGCTGTACCCGTTAGAAATAAATATGAAGTAATTACATAATTAAAATAGGACATTTGATCCAGGGAACATTCGTGTTTTAAAGAATGATAAATTGATTATTATGTTACTTAATTTAAATTGTATTAAAAATTAAAATGCGATCATTTTGATCCAGAGGCCATTCATTTGGTCATAAAAATTATTTTAGGAAATA
Source organism: Periplaneta americana (assembly GCF_040183065.1). Taxonomy (NCBI): domain Eukaryota; kingdom Metazoa; phylum Arthropoda; class Insecta; order Blattodea; family Blattidae; genus Periplaneta; species Periplaneta americana. The sequence continues at coordinate 24,199,978 of NC_091125.1, forward strand.
CAGGAAACGAATGCAAGCCTATCAAGTTTTCTGTGCATAAGAAGCTATTTTAATTTTACCTGTCCTCGATTTACTCAGAAGTTACTGTAATGACATTATAGCATTATGTCCATCTAGAGAAACTACACTTTCCAATGGTGAATTAATAATTAATTATACAAATCGGTTAATTTAGCTTCCGATATTACAGAAACATTCTCTGTAGGCTATGTTTCATAGCTTTCGATTGTTGTTGTCCAAGGCCCCTTATAGACGAAGTCATTTGTTTTTTATTTCATTACACCGCCTTAGATGGCGTTGTTATTGTAATTTTGAAACTTATTTATCTCATTAAATATCAATCCTATCAAAATTTTGCTTAGAATAAAACTTATCGGAAATTATTTTTAAAGAAACTTTTGTTATGTAATACTTTTCCTGAAAATTAATAATAAGGGAGATATTTCGATTTATTTAATTCAAGCCCCTTATAACTCCATAACCCCCATTTTAAATAAAATATTTTGAATGCCATATAGCTTAAATTCTAAGTTACAACGAACTTAATTTATATTCCAATTTTCATATAAATCGGTTCTGCCATTATCGCGTGAAAAGGTAACAAACATCCAGACAGACAGACACACAGACAGACATACACACAGACAGACATACAAACAAAAATTTCAAAAAACGATTTTCGGTTTCAGGGATGTTAATTACATATGTTAGGATCAATTATTTTTGGAAAATCGAAAATTACCAGAAAAATTTCGGCTACAGATTTATTATTAGTATAGATTAGTAGCGTTCAAAAGCAAACTTATTAAGCATTTTCTTACTGCGTAGAGTAGGTTTAATTTTTAATAATAATAATAATAATAATAATAATAATAATAATAATAATAATAATAATAATAATAATTTATTTATTTAATCTGGCAGAGCTAAGGCCAGTAGGCCTTCTCTTCCGCCCAGGCAGACTTAATTTTTACTTAATTAATAAAAAAATGTTTGTCTCTTTTTAACTTTTACAATAAACTGTCTAGCTTTTATTAATCAGTTCATCTTTTAGTACTTTGATTTTTATTGTATTTGTAAATGTAATATTAATTGTAATTATAATTATCATTGTATTCTTAATATTGTACTTGTTATCCCCTGGTAGAGAGGAAGAGAAGGCCTGATGGCCTTATTTCTACCAGGTTAAATAAATAAATAAATAAATAAATAAATAAATAAAATAATTACAGTAGACCTATAGTTTTGCGAACGCTTGGAATAATATTGCTCAACATTTTCAATGCAAAATTTATTGTATTTGCAATATATGACAATACACGTTTGTGAAGTGCATTACAAAATCTCGGAAATCGCTCTCATCGTTTTTCAAACTTTTCCTCGATTTTGTAAAAAAAAAAAAAAAAAAAAAAAAAAAAACCTCTTCTCAACCTTGTATTGTAATATACTTTTACTAGTAAGAGAGTAAGATGTGGTCAGCACGATTATTCTCCCCCTAAGCCACTACGTTATAGAGCATAGTTAATGGATAAAATTTATGCTACAGAATGTTTTTAGAGTTCTGCAAGCGAATACCTTTTGTCTTTAATTTTACGTAACATTTTTGTGAATGGTAGTATAATTTCAAAACAAGATAAATAGTGAGAATGCATTAATACACACCAGTTAGTCTCTGCTTTCCAACACGAGAATCCTTGTTACAATCTCGACGACAGTAAGCGGAAATTGTGATGTGTACGTTTTCATTAATTGTATTCTTCTTAATTTCATAGCAATCCATATCGATGAAGAAGACAACTCAAAACACTTGCATCGCATCAGTCTCAAGAGACAGGTGTGCGTTTCACGGAGCAAGTAACCGTAAGGATTCTCACATTTTGTGCCAACGTCTGATTCTTCAGATCCGAGACAGTATTGCTGATAAAACAGAGGCCATGAATACACATGCCATGCAAACCAAATACCCTAATCAACTCTTAAGACATGGTGTCAGTCCACTGTACCTTGTATACCTGTTGTCTTCGTTATCTACGATGAAGGATCGGCATCGTACTTATCTCACGAAACAAACCTGCCTAGTGCACAGCGTCTTAGAAGATATATAAAGGAAGCTCTAAGTGCAAATATATTACTGGAGACAAAACCTGGCAATTTAATACGAGCTAGACCTGTTGATGTATTTGGTTTAATGTTGTTAATTCCAATTTCTAGTCTCTTTTTCCAAGGACGGGGAGAACGGAAGTCCTTCAATATTGTAACAATACAGACCTGCTCTGTGGGATGAGAGAATTTTAGTAGTACGAGTATTATACAAGTGACTCAGAATTTCCCAAGTGTCATCAGATCTAGACCGGCTCTTGAGGAGGTATCGGATCCTGTTCTAATCTCCTTCGATCGGAATTCTGGTCCAAGATCGTAAACATGCAGAGAAACATTTATCTGATTGTCAATTTCTGTTCTATGTAACTGGAGCTTTTATTCCATTCTCCACACATTTTCATGTTATGAAGTGAGGGAAAAGTAAAATGAAATGAAATTCTTAAATTTGAGAGGAACCAGAAAATCCGCGAAAAACTTACATTTTTTTACTATAGATATCTGTTTCAGAAATCGTTCATAGTGACCTTGTAGTTGAAGGTACATTCTGATGAAAAATGTGAAAATTTTAGGGAAATTTTTCCCCCCACTTAAAACACCATTACTATGTGTACTTTCACTCTGCCAAGAGAATTTGTTCAATTCCGCTTCTCAGTTGTTTCTAAAAATTGTTTTTGTGATATCTATGTGAGCAATAAAACGATAATAGTACTGTTAAAGTGCCATTGAAAAACGTGAAAATTTTAGAGATTTTTTCCCCATTTCAAGTATAACAATTGTGTGTACTTTCATCCTGCCAAAGGAATTTGTTCAATTTGACTTCTAAGTAGTTTTAAAAAATGTTTTCATATCTATATGAGCAATAGAATGAAAATAGTACTTTTAAATTGTCATTTACTGTACCTCTCCTTTTAAAATTTCTGAGCCTTTATTACATAGTAAATATTACCCAATCTTTACGAAATTTTGCAGGCACATAGGCATCATGCCCTACATCAGCTCCAAGTATCAATTTAACATCAGTTTGTTTTTGTTCCGAATAATAATTTTTATTCTTTTTAAATTAAAAAAAAATGTATTATACATTTTAAGGAAATAATTGCTAAACTGAAGAACATGCAGGCAAAAATATACTAGAAGTACTTCTCTATTCTACATCACATATTAAAATGTGATAAACTTAGGATTAAATTTCATTACAAATAATTACAGAGCGCACAAAAATACTAAAAAAATAATTCAAAATATGTTATTAAAAAATAGGAAATCAATTACCTTGCTTTCAAATCTTCACTATTTCAGTACAATGTGAATGGAAATATACTGTGAAAATTTGATTTAAATCAGCAAAATAAAAAAAAATTTTGAAAGTTACCAGTATGTTCCCTCAACAGATTAACTTTCGAATTCGAGGTTCGTAGGCTCAAACTCGGATTTTCATCATCACATCATCATCATCATCATCATCATCATCATCATCATCATCATCATCAGTGGCGTAGCGTCAATGTAAGCTAAAAAGCTTAGCTTCCCCAGTTAATAATAATTTCATAATAAACCGGCAGTTTATGGAGAAAATTATTTATTAATTTTAATAGAATTTTTATTTACGCGTTAAATATTGTGATGCGGCAGCTCAGGATGATTTGTGATGCTGCAGTAAACAAGAAGCCTGCACACACCAGCTTCCAAGCAAACTGGTTTCTTCAGTGTAATGCACCCCTCAGATTTTCCATCCCTTTCTAACTACGAGTAAACTACCCTAGTCGCAAGGCAACAAGAAGCTAGCTTTAACATTTAAAATAAGTAGTTTCCGAGTTATCCCTTTTCGTCAGTTGTGTTCAGTTGAAGTGTTAGTGTGCATTGTGGCTGATGTAATAAATAATGAGCGAAATAACAGTTCCTGACACTAATTTACTTGAATTTTTTTAGGACAATTGTATTATCAAGACGGACTTACGAACAAAAGTGTGATTTAAAAAACAAATGACCGACTCCCTTGCTGTCAATGAAGGACACAACCAAAAGACAGAAGCATAACTTACGTAATGATAGTAATACTGTGATTTCTCTCAGTATGACAGGGAGTGAGCTAATGGTATATGTATACGTGTCTATTTGTTAGAGATATATGTAAACCTTGAAATCATATTTTACTACGTATCATTTGAGATCATGCCTTATTGGTGTTACTTACGATGTTCCAACCAATCTTCGACTGCTGACTTGACATTGACTACTATTTATTTTAAGACTATATTTTTGTAATACATTTTCTCATATTGCATGAAAGACAACTTGAGTTAGCTTCCCCTGCTCAAAATTTCATGCTACGCCACTGATCATCATTGTCCTTCAAGTGATAGACCCCAGTGGATCTGTTACTGTCTCTTGCCAGCGTTTCCTAGGTCTTCCTAAATTTCTTCGACCTCTTGGGACCATACGACAAAATCTGCCTGGGCCATCTAGAGCGATCCATCCTCTTGACATGTGTCTACCATTGAAGCCTGTATTGCTGCAGATAATGGACAATAGAGTCCATTTTTAATTCCTTCAGAATATCTACAAAATAATATTCTTGTCTTTTCCTCTGGAAGATAGTAAAGCTGGGAGACCTGTGGCCAAGATTTACGGTACTTATACACTTATCCTTTGAAAAGATGGAAAAATTTAGACATCTTGGAACAGTAACAAATATAAATGAAACTCGGGAGGAAATATAATTTTATTTTATTGGGTTATTTTACGACGCTGTATCAACATCTAAGTTATTTAGCGTCTGAATGAAATGAAGGTGATAATGCCGGTGAAATGAGTCCGGGGTCCAGCACCGAAAGTTAACCAGCATTTGCTCGTATTGGGTTGAGGGAATACCCCAGAAAAAACCTCAACCAGGTAACTTGTCCCCACCAGGATTCGAACTCGGACCACCTGGCTTCGCGGCCAGACGCGCTGACCGTTACTCCAAAGGTGTGGATTCGGGAGGAAATTAAACGCAGAATAAATAAGGGAAATGCGTTTTATTATTCGGTTGAGAAGCTTTCGTCATCCAGTCTGCTCTCAAAAATCTGAAATAGTTATATTACCGGTTGCTCTGTATGGTTGTGAAACTTGGACTCTCTATTTGAGAGAGGAACAGAGGTTAAGGGTATTCGAGAATAAGGTGCTTAGGAAAATATTTGGAGCTAAGAGGGATGACGTTACAGGAGAATGGAGAAAGTTACAGAACGTAGAACTGCATGCATTGTATTCTTCACCTGGCATAATTAGGAATATTAAATTCAGACGTTTGAGATGGGCAGGGCATGTAGCACGTATGGGCGAATCCAGAAATGCATATAGAGTGTTAGTTGGAAGGTCGGAATGAAAAAGACCTTTGGGGAGGCCAAGACGTAGAAGATGGGATGATAATATAAAAATGGAGGTGGGATATGACGGTAGAGACTGGATTGATCTTGCTCAGGATAGGGACTGATGGCGAGCTTATGTGAGGTCGGCAACGAAACTCCGGGTTCTTTGTAAGCCATTTGTAAGTAAGTAATACTAAAAGTTTTAGCTTAAAATTGTGAAAACTTAATTGTGTGTCCGCGAAACAAATTCAGTACTTGTCGTACTAATATGCAGCTAAATTTTCCATGAGTTTTTAATAGAATGGGATGAATCAAATTTCTATTTGTCAAGAGATGTGAACCAGAAATCAAGTTTCTTTATAAATAATTTGGGTAACAGATAGCGTAAGTATCATTTTCGATTTGTAAGTCTATTGAACTATAACCACACCGCCAAGCGGCGGTAATAAATTGAAGTACTAGAAATGATTTTTTCACTACTATTTCATGTCATGTTGTTCTTTGGATAGTATCCACTTGTTTTGAGTAAAATTATCTCTTTTTTTCTTCAATTTTACAGGGGTTTGTATTTTTCGAATGGGGTTAAGTACCGGTATGGTAATGGTGGGCGGGGGTCGCAAACAAAAGTTTCGCCCAAAAGTGAGTCGCGCCCTCAAGAAGTTTGGGAAAAACTGATCTAGCCTATGATCTAAAACTTTATCTAACAAATTTAATTTACATGCTACTCATAAACAATGAAATACACAGCATATTAGTGCTATGGCTATGACCTACGTTCCTGAGGATTGTGTACAAAGTGCACGGTTAATGGAAAAAGGATAAGAGACTACTCATCATTATTCTTAATTTCTTGTACTGCATATATATACATACTCTATATAATACGTTCATAGCCACCGGCGTGACAGCAGAGTCAGTATAGGTCAGTTTCTATCTGATCCTTTTCCAATTCACTGCAGGCTAAAGCAGGGAGATGCACTATCACCTTTACTTTTTAACTTCGCTCTAGAATATGCCATTAGGAAAGTTCAGGATAACAGGCAGGGTTTGGAATTGAACGGGTTACATCAGCTTCTTTCTATGCAGATGACGTGAATATGTTAGGAGAAAATACACAAACGATTAGGGAAAACACGG